>NW_014569803.1:142218-166698 GCF_001313835.1 Polistes canadensis
TGTTGTTGTTAAATATCCAGTTTTAAATGTAGAATCTGTTGTATAATCCTGCTGTAAAATTGAATGGTTTCAAATATTAATAAAATTGTGTAAGTTTATTAAGCTTATATTATATATAGTTAAGATAATTAAATTGATTAGGATTACGTTATTATTACTCACTGTTGACGATTATCATTATTTTAATTTGTAACAACACACACCGTTTGTGTTTTATTTATAATTTTATCTTCTTTTATGAATCGTTTCGTGGATTATTTTATTCCACTTATGATATTTATATATCTCAATGTTTAAAATCGTTGGGAGCGATATTACGAAGGGATTACTTTCGTCGTCTAACAATTCTTTAGTCGATCGTTCTCGTTCCTGTTGCTACGGGAGGTCCAAGTTCAACTCGCAACCGACCTGACGTCGGTGTAATCGAGTAAGCTCCCAGTCTCTTTTATCATTGCACCAGTCACAATTTGTCCTCGTGATCCGTCGCCGACTATTAGTTACCGTCTACGCTCGCAAAATTTTAATCTTACGAACGAGGACGAATTCAAACGTATCATTGGCCTCCCGACATCTTCAGATTTTCTTATCCGTATATATTTCTCTCTTGATTGTTTCTTTTTTCTTCTTTTCTTCTTCTTTTTTCTTGTTAATTCATTTTTCAAATACATTCGATTGTTATATCTAAATAGAATAGAAAAATAATTATACAGTATACTTTGAATTACATATATATATGTTCAGGTATCATATGTTCAAGTATATATATATTTATGTATATATATTTGATTTAGAATTCGCAAGAAAAATTAAACGAATTCTTGATAGTTGATTTCTAAGTCGCATAGAATATACAAATTGGACTAAGGCAGTTGTTAACCGGCAACAGTTGACTACACGTGCAATGACTTTTATCATAGTTTAGGTCCTACCGCCGATAGTAACAAGATAATTTTGTCTTTGCAATTGCGCCAATTGTTACTGCAGTTACTATTGATATATTAACAAGATAATTCATTTCACTATCTGAGCATTTATCTAATGCATGCAAATTGCGGAGTGAAGTGCTTAGAATTAAAGCTCCATATCTTCGTTATTGGAGAAAGATAACTTTCCTTCCTATCGAAATATTATCTCAGATCGTAAAGATTGCATATAGAATAATATATACATGGTGAAATTGTAATAATCTATGTGAATAAAATCAAATGTTTGTTTCCTGTTAACGACGCGAGTTGTTTCAAAAAAAGAAATGTGATTGTGGTATAGTAAATAGACAATTATTTTATTTTTAGCATCGTAAATTATATAAGAACAAATATAGCAAGTTAAACAGTCCTTCCGTTTATAAGGTGGCTTACCTATGATATTGAATAATGGAGTGCAGACGTACTGGCAGAAATAGGTCGATCTAATCCCACCGATCTCTTGCAAAGATCCTTTCTAATGGTACTATAATAATTCGTTGTAACTCATACGCAATTACATATATCATACTTCGATCACGAATAAATTTATAACACGCTTAATTAAATTAAATAATATTTTAAAAAATACAAAAAAAAAGGAAATCAAAATTGACCGATGTGAAATTTCGTTTAAAATAAAAATGAAAAAAAAAAAAGGCACGAGTTAAATTTAGACTACAAAGATAAACGAAAGAAGTTGATGAACAAAAAAACATGCAAGACAATCAGCAAAAGAGAGAGTGAAAGAGAAATATAATAGATTTCTTCCTTCTTTCTCGTGACGAGGTCTAAGTTCAAATCTCCATCGACCTGGCGTCGACATAATTGAGAAAACGTACAAATGGATAATTCTCTTATCAATAATATCGTTTTGGAAAACATACTCGTCATTCCCGTCTCATACTTTGATATCGTTTATTTTTATATCAAACTATGATATCGTACTACTGTCAAATCGTACAGTCCTATCGTATTGATAAGAAAAAGAACAAAGTACCAGAAAAAAAATTGCATTCTATTAGGTAGTACATTTCTTTCTCTTCCAGACAATTATTTGATAATATTTTTAACGATTTCAAAACTAATTATGGTATTAATCTTTTACAAATGACGCAGGTTTTTACCAGAAGAACAATTTCAATTATCATCTTTGTTTTTCCTTTTCGTAAATAAATGTTGAAAAGGAAAATTTGATGATGAAGATGTTTTTTGTCTGTTCATCATAATTTATGGGATAAAATTAAAATGCATATTCGATTAAATATTGCAATTACTCGACGTAGTTGATGATATCGATGCCAACTATGATAATAATTTCCTGCCAAGTTTATGCAGCACACTATTCTAGCCATTGACCTTCTTTTTCATTATCAATCCACCTATAACAAAACGTTCTTAACGTTTCTGCGTGTAGTCCTCCCCCGCTGTTTGAAGTTACGCAACGAACGTCTTCGAAGAAGAAGCAGAAGAAGAAGATGAAGAAGAAGAAGAAGACACCACACCACAGACAACCTAAAAGGAAACACAAGAAAATAATCGTTTTGTGGCTCTCAGCAAAAAAAAAAAATTACGCCCACGACACGACTTATACACAAAAAAGGCGCACACCATCATAAAACCGTAATAGAATTCAATCCGATTACGTATCTTTTTATTTTAGTCTCTAACAAACAAATTATTTCCCCAAAAATAATTCTATCCTTCTGATTCATCCAATCCAAATGATAATATGATCCTTCGTCGATTTTAGAACTCGCTAACGGATACATAAGTATAAAAATAGGTATGGTTTTAGATGGGGGTTGGGGTGGGGGATATAAAAAAATAATCATGGAACCCTTATAATAAATCTCGTTGAATATTTGCAGGAATAAGAGAGTTTTTACATAACTCGCATATCATTTTGGTCTAATTCTAATAATTTATCATCCCTAATATCTTAGGGGGCCTCCTCATCGAGATATCAGTTTATGAACAAACAATGTGTCGGAGAACTTATTACGAAAACAAAATTAACGGTCTTTCCTCTTATAGCATCTCTTACTCTCTCACTCTTTCTCATTCTTTCTGCCTTGAAAAATTGATAGACGAGAATACAAGACATTATCTTATCCACGGGGAAGGCGTTAAGATCATCTATCTGGTAGATTCATAATTCTTTTTTTTACTTTTTTCTTTCCCTTTTTTTTTTTTTGTTATTTTTGTTTTTTTTTTTTGCTTACACCCGCCGGGCCGGGTCGCGTCGAAGACGCAAAGAATTTGAAGTAATAATTCCTCGGTGCCGTTATGACAAGTGATAAGAATAAGAGAGTGCTGGTATACGGTTGAGCAATGATAACCCGAAGAAAATATACGAGGAATCACGAATAGCAACGGCACGCTTTTCTCCCATCCTCTCTCTCTTCCTCTTTCTATCTATATTCGTTGTATTCTTATGTTAGAACCAAGCATCTATATTTAAACTATCAATGGGAATTAGATTCCGAGTAATGGCGCCAAAATAGGAAGAATTTGTCAAATGAATTCACATTTATTTCTTTTTCTTACTCTGAGAAAACACATCTTCTTATCGTTGTAGTTCAAAAAAACCAACCAACCAACTGACCGACCTACCTAATATTTTTTTATGATCCTGTCAAGTATTAATTAGTCGAATAATAAGATAAGACCATTTAATCGCGAATAAATATGAAATGATTTCTTATATTTGGTCTGCATTTTTCCTTCCGACTATGAAATATAATTTACGTAACGTTAAATTAACAATTGACAATATTTCATTGCAAAATTAAAACGATGAATTAATAATATTTTGATAGATAATAGATTTACTCTATAGATATATTAAATATATAATTGATAATCGCTAAAAAGAATCTTATCGGTTACTAAAATGAAAAATCACATCGGGGGGAATAGAGAAATTAAATTAGATAGAAAACAAAATATCGGTGTGTTACTCGAAAGTCACCCAGGGTTATAATGGGTTAAAAATACGATTTCAATAACATTTTTCTCACTGATAAAAGACAAATGAACGATAATAAACTAAAATTCCGCCTTTATCAAATTTAAACGACATTAATGAATATATGTTGAATCATTAACGAAAGTGCATAATCGTAATCGTTTTTCTCTTTTTTTTTTTTTTAATCTAATTGTAAGTAAAGGAATAATAAACAAAAATTACAAATTTCCAAATGTGGCTCAAGATAATGATTTTGCGTGTTAAAAATTTATAATGTTATAAATTTAAAAATGATAAGAAAATTGATAAAATATCGGGGACAATATTTGTTCAAATTTAAATTCAACAAAAATAAAAAAAAACAAAATGCAATCTTACATAAATACAAATTTTATCGTTCATTTATATCTTTTTTTGCTTATTAATATTCTCTTAAAACGAAATGTAAATATATAAAACGATGCAATATTACGGAAGTATAGAAAATATATTTAAAAATATATAGTTAATTTTCTAGTCACACAAATGGTCTTGGTCTAATCGCAATGAACTTTTTATTTTTGTAAACGATTGTTTACTATTTAGAAATTGATCATGTCGTTTATGCGTGATCGCGGGCCGTAAACAAAATCTGTATCTATCATTCTCAAGGCGCGATACCGCGTACGTACATTTTCGTACGATTATCTAAGCGTATTGAAACAAACGACTCATTTATTAACACTTATAAACGCATTAGATTTGTTCTTTTTATTTTTATCTATTGTTATATTATTCGAAATATAACATTATCTTGCAAGCATCCTATTAAAATCATCAATATTATGTATTATTAATTAAGCCTCAAGGATTTTCTTAGGAATAATTATATAATATTAGCAAGAGACATTATATTGTTACGAAACTTGGAAAAATTTGATGCGATAACGTACTACGAGTAGTAGTATAATAAAAATAATATCTTCCCGTACAATAGTTTAAGCATGACTCGAAAAATGTGCCACGCGCAATGATATATTTTTACAATTTAACTAAAAAAATATGATTTTTTTCTTTTAGAGTAAAATAGATATCTCGCACGTTGCGTAACGATAGTAGTTATGTACTCCCAGCACTTTTATTTGGACAAATCATGGCCGTTTTTATTCTCCTACCCAAAGACAATCGAATAAACGAGTCTAATATGTTTAAACGCTGTATTATTTTTCAATATTTTCTTTTCAAACTTTCAAGTTAAATATTTCGAATACTTACGAATAGTCAAACTACGTGGATATACCTTACTTATTCATTTACAATATACATACAAGACTGTATTTTATTATTGCAATAATAAGGCACAAAAATCAGGTATCAGGATTAACCATTTCGCATTGCTGCAACAAGTGCCCTTGGATTTTCATCCTGTATTGCAGTCCTACATCGTGAAACTGCATTTGTAGCAGCTTTTCCAACTACAAGTAAAACAAATGTCTAACTAAATTATATATATATATATAATTTAACTAAACGTAATGAAGTGCTACGAGAAAGATCATTTGTACCCCTTAATTTAGCGACTCGCTGAACGCCGATATTCAATTCCTTCAAATGTGTTGAAAGATCTCGATTACTGTTCATTCTTATTTCGTGATTTCTAATTAGGTCACTGTTAATAGCTTTCAATTGTAATAATCTCTTTCTCATTTCTTCTACATTTTGCAATATTCGTGCATCTTCTAAACGAATGACAACACTTTTAAGAAGAACAGCGTTACTAGCAGCTTCCGCTTGAAGTTTCGCATCGACATCTTTTAAACCTGTAATGGATAAAAATAAATCTTAAATTGTGTTTATTTCGTCACCTTTGATTAGCTTCTGATGACCTCGATTCGTAATACACGAATTATTAAAAAGAAGTCTTAAAATAATAAGATATAACCTTTGACACATTCTAAAGCTTCCAGCATCTTACTTTCGTCGTTTGGAAATTTAGCTTCTGAAGTAAGCTCTCTAAGACCCAAATACATTGCTAAAGATTGAACTATATCACCGGCAAACGTCGAGTCTTCTGTAAGTATTGTTATTTTTCCAAAAGGATTTGCTGTTATACAATGAACTTTGTCATCTCTTAATCCACGGAGCCAAAGTTCAATCGATGCTGCATTTGGTCCTTCTTCCGCGACTTCTAATTCCTCTGCAAGTAGAAGACTTTGATTCAACCATAGTGCAATACGCTGTGCTCTCTCAGCAACCTACATAAATATCGTTCTTATTAATTAATCTTAAGATATGAATCATTTTATATAATAATCTTTAACAATTTACCTCTATAGTAATACCACTCTCTATTTCCATTTGAGAAATTTCTTTTGGATTTAAAATAATTTCGTACATACAAAATCTGGGTAATTGTCTTGTCATTTCAAAAACCTATAAGATAAAATAGTATATTAGTATAAAATACAAAAAAATATATATATATATATAAATATATTGTAAACGCGACAAATACTTGTAATAAATCTGCACCAGGTGGACCAACACTAATTTTTACATGAATATCAATAGGTCCATTTTTTGGAGGACGTAATTCAATTTCTAATTCACCTTGCGGCCTGCTTGGATGAGCTACAAGTGTTTCACCCTCAAATATACCTTCTGCAAATACTATGGCACAATGAACCTACGTAAAAAATGATAGGGTAATTGAAAGAATAATTGTATGATTTAAAAATTTAATATATATTACCAAAAGACCTGGTCCAGCTGCAACACCGAGACGAGCTGCACCTCTAGCTGATATTAAACTAACTGCCAACTTTGTATGATGATACATATTTGGTACTGATGCAGCTCTTTGTCGGAGTTCCATTTGCAATGCTTGTTTCTTAGACAATAATTCACGCATTCTTTCACCAGGTTCTGGAGCATCCATTGAAGTTCCAGAAGCATATCCACGCACTGTTAATATTATTCTCTATTATAATAAAGATTCAAAAGTGAATGGAATTAAATAAAATTTAAATACCTTCTCCTGAAGTAGATACAGCAACTAAATCTGGTCTACCTTGTCTTCTATAATCAGCTTCTACGATACCAGCTACACTAGTAGATAATTGTATTTTAAATATTACATCTCCAGTATTACATGATCTTGCATCAACTTTTCCACTACTCCATCCAGTAATGAGCTCTAATATACCATCTCCATTTATATCAAAACTTCGTATAGACACTGCTCTGTGTTTAGACTGAAAATAAAATAGATAAAATGAATTAATAAATCCATTGTAGATATTTTTTGATCTATACAATTCTTACTTTAACTCGCCAAAGTCTTTGACCAACTTCATAAACACCTATTGTTCCATTTCCAACTGCATATGCAAATTGTTTGTTTGAAAGCCCTGCTAATGCAGTTATCGATGCCGTTTCTTTCGTATCCCACACTATTGCATCTTCTTTCATTAATTTTATTTCGAAATCTTTGGTACCAATAAGCAACTACAAGTGTTACAAAATTAAATAGTTATAGTTTATGAAATAAAAAAGTTTATTGGAGATATATAAATATTAGTATATTATATACTTCATTTTCATGATCGCCTTCAAAATCAAATATTGCAATGGAAGTAACTATATCCCCCATCACTGTCCAAAATATTTCTTTTCCCTTAGAATCTAAAACAGTTATTGAACTATTTCCACCAACTACTGCTACTTGATCAGATAGCCATCCAAGTTTTCCTATCGTTATACACAGTGCACCGTCTGACATCTATTAAATAGCAGTTAGTAAAATATTTTCTATTAATTTATCCAATTAATCTAATTAAATATCTCGTAACTGTTTGATAAAAATACCTCTTTATAAAAAATATCAGCATTATCTTCTACATTATAAGCAAGAATATGTGTACCAGTTCCTATTAACAGAATATCTCTTTCATCTTCTCCAAGATGCCCAGTGCATATTGCTGTTACCTGAAGAAGTAGTCATTTCTCTCTCAATCATATATATTTTTTTTATTAAATATTATAAATTATGTCTGTTTTTTTTTTAATGTCGCACAACCTGACTACCAATTTGCAATTCAGCGAGTTCTCCACTCCAAGATAATCTTCCATCTGGTTGTTCAGAATCATTGTTCTTAATTTGAGGTTGTCTATGAGGACTGTGCACTAAAACATTTCCTCCAGAAGTTACAGCTACTAAGCAAGCATGAGAACCATCAAATTTTCCACTAGCTACAAGACTTAATTCAATATGTTTTTGGATATTTAATGAAAATGCAGCCATTTAAAAATATTATAAATCGGATATATAAAGATTTAAATAAATAACTCCTTATTACTGCTGCTGCTAGACATAGACTAACAGTGTATTGATTTCTTCTGCCATATTATATGATTCACCTCCTATGAACAAGTTTAGTTTGTAAATGATTCGTACCACAAGTAATCTTTACTTTCTTAGTAAAAAAAACTATTATGTTTTCATGATATTTTTTGCATTATGTAATTTATGCAAATCTTTTATAGTATATAACAGTTTTAAATATATTTTTTAATAATATACTCATATATTATATAATAAATTAAAAAACGAGTATATATATAATACAATTAAAATATAATAATAAAGCATACGATTTGTTATGCTTAAATATAATTTTACATTAATTTATGTATGATGTATAGCCTATCATAATGTATAATATATTTAAACTGTACACATTTATTAGAGCAGGAATATAATACAATAATAATTACAAGAAAACATACAGAAAACTCTCACGCATCAGTAAGACCAAAATTTAGGTCACAATACATTCGCAGGTACAATTAAGTAGTCTTAAAAAAGGAATCACTGTCTTTGACCACCACCACTACCACCTGCAGCTACTTCGGGATTTGTAGCTGATGTTAATAGAACAAAGATCAATGCAGGAACGAAATACATCCACTGAAATTTTAGAAAACAAAATAAATGAGAATTCCAATGTCATATATCTAAATCAAAATATATAAATCTTACATATTTTGCAAGGAATGATCTATTATCTTTAGTCTCTCCTCTTTCTCGAGCTTCACGTTCTCGTTCAAGTTTTTGAATATAAATTGCTGTATCTGGTACAGGCCCACTATCAGGATACCTGACTAATATATTTGTAGTCCACATATTTGTAGAAGGGCTGTTTAGAACACATGAACCAGAAGATGATAAACTTACTGATATTGGCTCTGCTGCACTATCTAGCCATACCATTAAAAAATCTTCAAGATCAGATCCGAGTAAATTACACTGCAATTTATAAATAAAAAATTTAAAAGTTATATTAAAAACTATGAAGTAAATCTCACATATCAAAGAAATATGTCGATGAAGACGAAAGAAAATACTATTATAATTATACCGCTGGTATGGAAGTTAAAAAAGTTGTTTCACTTCCAGAAGAAGTACGGGCTACTGCTTTCAATCTATACTTTCCATCGTTTTTAGCTAGATCTTTTAATTGATTAATTTGTGCTTGTAAAAGTCCATTTTGTCCTACAATTGAATCTCCACTACGTACACTTGTAATTGTTACATTTCCTCTTTCCACAAAATTTGGTACTGGTTCATCATTGAACGCATGCCATAATCTCAACTGAATTCGACCATCAACATCAAGTTCGATCTACAATTAAAATGATTATTATTCCGTTATTTTATATCCTAATGTTTCTGTGAATTTAATGAAAAATAATAGATTATACTGACCCCATACGTAAATGATGATATTCCTAGAAGTAGACTAAAGATAGCATATGACAGATACATGATGTATACTTGTTTATCGACTTAATAGAATTTTAAATTAAATAATGGGAAAAAATCATGAAAAATAATAAAACAATCAGAGAATCAAATATGGATGAATTTCATTGTATGTCAAGAATTTTTGGTTTATAAAAATTTGTCTATGTCTAGCATACTTAACAATGCAGGGAGATTATAATATAATTGTTAAATACTAGTCAGGTTTGCCAAGCCTAACATTTGGTTCACTCAAGCCCGATTTACACAACTAATATTATTTGATGCTTACGCGTAATTATTATGCATACTATTTTTGCAAGATCATGCAAATATTAAAGACATTAATAATTATTCGGGATAAATTGATACGAACCTGTTTTTATTACTATAATAAAATAAAAACTATAAAACAAGGGCTGTTTTCAAAGAACTTTCTTAAATTTCCCCTATATGTGATACGCAATCTGATTGGTTTAGATTAAAAACGGATTAATAAGAAGATATCATCTTTTTTGTCTTTATGAATTGAATCCGTTTAAAAATATATGAAGAAGCTTTATAAAACATTATTTTAATAGGAGTTTTTTTTTGATAAATAAAATAATTATATATTATATTTATGATTATAATTATGAGTCCAGGATGTTGCATAAATTCTAAATCGTGACAACGTTGCAATTTGACTCCCTTCGTACAAAATGGTCGCCGGTTCTCTTCCCGAATGCTCTGATTCGCCACGTGGACAAAGAACAAAGGAGGTCTTACTACTTTGAGAATTTCAGGAGAAATTGTCGATTAAGTTACAATATTGGTAAAAACGAAAGCTCTTTTTAATCTATTAATCGATAATATTGAATAAATAGTTAAGAATAATTAATAATATCAGAAAAATTTATTTTAATATTCGGATAACCTTAAACCATCATGACCGTTGAATACTTAGTCACTACTTCCTAGCCATTTAAATAAAAGTTTCATTTCTCTATTAGTATAACAATATTCATAATATAAATTGTTATAAATATTTGTAAATCAATTATTTTTCATTTAAATATATTTTTATATCATATTAAAACAAAAAAAAAAAGAATTTCTATTAATGATGAAATATTGATTTTATATGATTTGTTCTTGTTTCTCAATGTAGATACTTTAAGTTACTTAAAAAACTAAAAAATGGGTAAAGAAAAGGTTCATATTAATATCGTCGTCATCGGACACGTAGATTCCGGGAAATCAACTACCACTGGACATTTGATTTACAAATGCGGTGGTATCGATAAACGTACCATTGAGAAATTTGAGAAGGAGGCCCAAGAAGTAAGTTCATTATTCTGTTATTAATTATTATGGTAAAATAAAATGATAAACTCTTCTATTAATTTCCACAGGATTTTAAATTTAAACTATTATTAATAATAGTTTGTGTTTAAGCATTAAAGTTCACATATTTTTGCATAATATTTTAGCATTGTATATAGAATTATCAATTCTTGTTATTTTTAAGGTAATATATTTTATATATTTATTTTTAAAAATTTTAGATGGGTAAAGGATCCTTCAAGTATGCCTGGGTTTTGGATAAGTTGAAAGCAGAACGTGAACGCGGTATTACTATCGATATTGCTCTTTGGAAATTTGAAACCGCCAAATATTATGTCACAATTATTGATGCACCTGGACACAGAGATTTTATTAAAAACATGATCACTGGCACTTCTCAAGCCGATTGTGCTGTATTGATTGTTGCTGCTGGTACTGGAGAGTTTGAAGCTGGTATTTCCAAGAATGGACAAACTCGTGAGCATGCTTTGCTTGCTTTTACTCTTGGAGTAAAACAACTCATTGTTGGTGTCAACAAAATGGACTCTACTGAACCCCCATATTCTGAGACCCGTTTCGAAGAAATTAAGAAAGAAGTATCATCTTATATCAAGAAAATTGGTTACAATCCAGCTGCTGTTGCATTTGTACCAATTTCTGGTTGGCATGGAGATAACATGTTAGAGGCATCGAGCAAGATGTCTTGGTTTAAGGCATGGCAAATCGAGCGTAAGGAAGGTAAAGCAGAAGGAAAATGTCTTATTGAAGCTCTTGATGCTATTCTCCCACCATCCAGACCAACTGACAAGCCACTCCGTCTTCCACTTCAAGTAATTATTTACCTAATAAACCTATCTGATATAAAAATGTAAAATTTCTCTCTTAATGATTTATATAATGTTATTTTTATAGGATGTGTATAAGATTGGTGGTATTGGAACGGTACCTGTTGGTCGTGTTGAAACGGGTGTACTGAAACCAGGTATGGTTGTTACGTTTGCCCCCGCAGGTTTGACCACTGAAGTAAAGTCAGTGGAGATGCATCACGAAGCTTTACCAGAAGCTGTTCCTGGTGACAACGTAGGCTTCAATGTGAAAAACGTATCTGTCAAAGAATTGCGTCGTGGTTTCGTTGCTGGCGACTCTAAGAGTAATCCACCTAAGGGAGCTGCTGATTTTACTGCTCAGGTACAATTACTCTTTTGTGTTTAACTCTTTGAAATTAAGATTAAAATAAAATTTATTTCAGCAATAAATATTAATAATAAATATTTAATATGTTCCATAGGTTATTGTACTAAATCATCCAGGACAAATTAGCAATGGTTATACACCAGTATTAGATTGTCACACTGCTCATATTGCCTGCAAATTTGCTGAAATAAAGGAGAAATGCGACCGTCGTACTGGCAAGACTACCGAAGAAAATCCAAAATCGATTAAATCTGGAGATGCTGCTATCGTTAATCTCGTCCCAAGCAAGCCAATGTGCGTCGAATCTTTCCAAGAATTCCCACCATTGGGACGTTTTGCTGTTCGTGATATGCGTCAAACGGTAGCAGTCGGTGTAATCAAGGCTGTTAATTTCAAGGATGCTAGTGGTGGAAAAGTCACCAAGGCTGCCGAAAAAGCTCAGAAGAAGAAATAACTATTTTCCGTATATGTTCATTGCCGAATTTATCTGGCTATAACAACTGAAACAGTTTGCATTATTTCTTCATGTCTTTCATATAAGCTAAAATCTTCTGAATTGTTGTTTTTATCATTATCACTTTTCGTTATAAAAATCTTGTTTACAAATTTGTATTCTACAAAAAATAACAAGATCAACTTTTATTATTTTAGACATGATAATAGCCTATTTATCCAAGTTTTTCAACGTACGTCGATCTTATTAAGACTATTATTTCGTAACTTGTTTCATCGAAAAGAATTTCGCAGGGCAGACAACAAATCGATAATTTGTCGTCAACGATGACTAGAACAACTCTCTTATATGAAATATATGAAGCAAAAATAAACTACTGAGTATAACACCTATTATTTCATGACTCTCAACACGAATGAAATAATAATTTAGCTCGGCTTAATTATATTTTTTTAATTATTATACGGAAATAATAAATTCTCCATCTGCGACATATATATATACATATATACCATTCTTTTACAAATCTTTTTTACCTTCATTTTATTATAACATTATAATAGACAAAAGTAATCTTTTAATTAAATTAATCCAATATTTTTATGATTGAAAAATTAACAAGAAAACCAATACTTTTGATGCAAGATGAACTATGAACTATGCAGTTCATAGTGAACAGGGGGCAGCACTCTTAGAAATATGGCTTCGTTTATGTATGGTGTTTCAAAGTTTCTAAATATATTTCCACAAAACTCTAAATTTTTAGGACATGATGTGAGTACCATTAAAAAACTTAATAATTTTTTAACACGTCTATATATATAAATAATAAGTCTTGGCGAAATTTAATATTGAATGATTATTTTTATCAATGAAGTATTTTAACCTCTTACACATTTATATTTAATTAATATATTACATAACTAATTATCTCTCTTCTTGTGAATATATTATAATATTATAACATTTATATTTTAGTTTCAGCAAATACGCAACTATATTGGTTGTAGAATGAGACGCGATGCTAAACGTAGAGAATTAGCAGGACAATATGCACCTGAAAGATTAAGATTAGTTGCAATTAAGAGGAATAATATTTTACCCGTTGAAGTTAGAGTAATTAAATTGATTTTTCTAGATTCATTTATATATCCTCTTTAGTTTATATAGAGTTTTATAATGTATATTTTATTTATTTAAGGATCTTGCTGAGCGACAGATACAAGAAACGATTCCTAGACAATCTGCTTTAAGACAATTGAGTCTTCGTTGTGTAGTAACTTCACGACCCCGAGGAGTTGTACACAGATGGAGATTATCAAGAATAGTATTCCGTGATTTAGCAGATTATAATAAGTTAGCTGGTGTACAACGAGCTATGTGGTAGTAAACGAAATATAGTTTAATGATACAGAATATATTCGTTCTTTATTTCTTGTCTTTTGTGTATATACTATAATATTATATTATAATATGTATATATATGTATAAATTTAATTGTAAAAGAAATGATATATATATATATATATATATATATATATGAAAAAATCTTGAGATTAATTATAAAAGTTAATAATAAAAAATAATATTTATTATTATTTTTTATTTTTATTTTGTCACACGTGACAGATGGCGCGCAAGTTCAAGTAATAACAAAATCAGCTGTTCCCCAATGGCGGCTTCACTATTTATAGTTAAATAGTGGGGGGTTTACCGCTTCGTCGTTATAAATTGTACTTTATAACCGTTAAATTTATATTTTATACCGTATGTATTTTCTAAGCAATACAAAATTTAGTGATATCGTTCATTTATTTTTACGAATGCTATATCATTTTATTTTATCGATCACAAAGTATTTTTTTAGTTTCACATTTCTACAAACATTTGTATTTAATTAACAAGATACGAAAACATTTTATTTGATTTCTTTTGCAGTTTTTAGCAGTTTCAGAAAAAAGAAAGTAATAGTAAGAGTGATACACGATGAATGATTCATTTTTAGAAGATTTAGATTTATTGCCAAGCGAGAAAAGAAGTTCTGTAGAAAGTTCAATAGATCGACATGTAACTATTAGACACACAACGTCTTCCCCTTTACAACGTTCATCGGAACAAGATGATTTTGAAAAGCTTATAGTACAACAAAAAACTGAAAGTGTCTCGACTAAGGTATCAAAATTGCCACAGATTCGGGAATCTAATAAAAAAGAATTACCTAACAGAGATGTCAAAAATGTAACTGAACATGACATACGAAAACAAATGGTTAAAGTTAAATCCTCAGAGAGAAAAGAAAAAGTTGTTGAAAATAAATTAAAGTCAATGGAAAATAAATATAAATCGGACTGTAAAGAAAAAGATATTAAGCAAGAAACAAAAGTTAAAACATCAGATAATAAGATTATTATCAAAGATTATAATCGTCGGTCTGGTAGTTATAAAGATAATACTCGTTCCTTGGATAGTTCCAGTAAAGAAAACAGTCGTCCATCAGATCCTTCGAAAGTAATCACTCCTCACGTGGACATAACGAAGGAAAGAGGAGGACGTGCGTGTGAAGGTTCTGCAAAGAAATCAGAGACAAAGGAATATGATCCAGTTATATTACTTAATGCAATTAAAGATCTTATAAGCACTTATACCAAACAAGAAAGCACAAAGTTATTAAGAGCAATGCAAGAGATTCATATACATTCACAAAAAACTTATATCAAAAGTATGTTGTCGCAAACCGATGAGATAATTAAAGAAATACATCCTACTAGAGATTCAACTCGTATGAAAGCTCTAATAGAAGAAAATGAACAGTTACAAGAGGATTTAATTATTTTACAAAAACGTTATAATGACTTACTTAAGAAATTAAGTGATTTAGAGCTTCTTAAAGAGGAAAACACGGCTTTGAAATTGAAATGTAAAGAATTATCTATGGAACAACAATGAATATTGAAACAAACTTTCAGGCTTCACAAAAGAAATGTCATTTAACAATTATATAACTTTATAACTAATCTATGCTTTGCCAATGAATTGTTAACAAATCTTTGCCAAATGGTGATATTCTAAACTTTTAATTGTTAATTTGTAAGTAGGAGTATATATTTGAAGTTATCTATAACAAATGGAATAAACTGTGCCTATTCATAGGATATTAACTCAATTGTTAATCGTAGAATTAGGTATATTATCACAAAAATAATTTATTTTAATATCATTCCATTACTTACTTATAATGTAATCCATTGTTAGCAGTCACATTTATGCATTATTATCTTACTAAATAAATATACAAGCATTATATTGTTAAATCAATATACTATGTATAATGTTGCTTTGCGCACAAGACCAATGATAATGCATTAAAAATATGTTGAATAAATTCTGCATAAATATTTATTAATTACAATGTGTATGCAATCATTTAATAAAGATTTTTATTCTTGCTGGGCTGTTATATTAATACTTATAAAATGCTATCAAGCATATATATTTTATATATACATAGTATTATATTATTACCTAGAAATATTAAGCATAATGAAAATTATAAAATTATTTATGAAAAAGTATTTTTAAATGCATAACTCATGATAGAATTCATATTAACAATTCAACATGTTTTCTTAATGAATGATATATTCATTAATAAATAATAAAATCTGTAGATCTATTTGTACAATTACGAAGAGAAATTCCTAGCGAATTTGTATAGGCCATTTCTGAATTAATCATCAAACATTTTCCATATTTGATTCGTGTGTCAGTTCCTTTTTACATTTGTAAACATTTATATGTATTGTTTCTTTCATTTTTGCACGATTCCATAAATAAAACACATAATGTATATACCACATTTTCTTTATAATTTAAATCTAAAAGCAATCGTCATTTTTAGTAAAAATTTGCATACCGAAGGCATCACATTCCTTATTTATAAGCCACTTATAAATTGCATCATTATTAGAAGCATGTTTCTGCAGTTTTATATAAGTGAAGAAGAGTATTTTTGTCTTCACCATTTCTTGCTGATAAGAAAAAAGTTTTTCTTGATATAGAACTGTTTTTTTCTTTAGCTATATATGTGTAAGTAATGATTCTTGAAGTATATCGTGAAATATACTCGAAGCTGACTTTTCTGTTTGATCAACAGCATTGATTTTTGTTTTATAAAATGAACACACTATATATACCATCATGTTCCTTCATTCTTATGTCATCAGATAATCAACATTATTTTGAATAATTCAATCGCGATGAGGTCTTTCACGTAATTCTCTTCCTTCTACTTCTTCGTTACCGTCTTCTTCATCTTGATCTTCATTGTCAGTACGTTCTCCTTCTTCCGGTGGTCTCGTCCACCTATAAAGAAATTAATTATATAAGATTACAAATACAAAAGACTATACATTGTAAATGTATTTTAGTTAAATTAAATCTTATAATAGATTTTAACCTGATAAGCGTTTCTGGAGATCTATACAAGAATATGAGTTTTGCAAACAAATCTTCCTCCAAACATAAGTCACCACTTTCGCGTACCAAATATATATCTAAACATAATCGAAGAATTCTGTCGACATACGGCAGATCATCGAACATTATCTTTGGCGCCATGTCGCTTACTATTTTGCGCATCATTTGACTTATCACAATTACAGCAGTAGTATACAAGCCTAAAATTCTGATGGAAACGAAATAAAAATCATTAAAAGATTATAGGAGCATATGACACATGATCATTTAATATATTTATAATTATATTCTTTGTCTTATATCATTTTGCCTTACCCAAATCCACTGATGAAGCTCAATCCTTCTGGGAATGCTTTATCATTGAACAGAAACATCATAATATATTTGCAATTATTCAATGGTATATTTTGTAACAAGTCTAAATAAAGACGATCATCGCAAACTTCTTGTACGATCCACCATTGCTGATGTGCACAACATTGTCGGTCAATAGATAATTGAAGACTTATATTTCTAAATAGATAATCATCGGTAGGCGTACTATCTTCTTCTTTATAAGTAAATGCTGAAATTCATTTATAATTGATCATTTGTATTCTATTTGGAAATACTTTTAATTGATATGACATCTATTTATAATAAATCTTACATTGTGAGCTTGGTAATTTCATCAATTGTGGTACGTAATCGGTAGCTTTACTGGTAACTTTGAGGAATTTTGGAAATGAAAATGGTATGATTATTGTAGCGTTAGATGAATTCACACTGTCTACAGACAGCATGTCTGCTAATGTCTTTCTCGTTGGATTAAATTCTCCATTAATAAATGCTGGTAATGGTACATCACGATGACTGGTTGATATACCAGTCGAATCTTTCACATTTGTTTTTCTACAAACTGTCCATTCAATATGAACAAAAACGTCTGCGTCAGATTTTAATTCCATCATTAGTCTATGAAAAAAAAAAAGCCTTAATATAATAAACCGTTGAAAGATCCTTATTGATTGTGATTTTTAAATTAAATAAATAAAAGATTAAATGAGAAATGAATAAATTTAATCGAGAACGAACTTTTCTTTGTCGGGAGGTGAAATGTCCCATAATTTTCTGGAGAAACCCCAAAGTTTAATAACTGCTACATCTGTATTAAAATAATTTTCTAAGAAGGTAACAGCTTCTTTATCTCGAGTATACAAATCAGTAAGATTTTTAAATTCTTCTTCACTGTATTCAATGATTGAACTGGTCTGAGCAGTCATAGAATAAATTGGTTCGTATGGTCCTATACCTATCTTCATCGATACTTCATAAGGTAAATTCGAAACTCCAACTGTTCCGCCAAGAGCGAACAATAATAATGGGAACCATATAAGACCTATTATAACACAAAGTGCACCTCCACCAACGAGATATTTGCTCATTTGTTTCTTTTTTTCTCCTCGCGGTTGTGGAAAATCTGTTTCCACTCCACGCATACACTACAATTCAATAAAATGTTAGAGTCAAATTTTCTAAACAAGTTTTACAATCTTTGATTTATGATGCATTCATTTAGGAAATACCTTGATTTGATAAATACTGGCGAAAATATCTTCCATTTTGAACCAATCCATTATTGTCATTGAAGTATCAGTCCAAATCCAATCCATGACAGCTCGTAATTCAAACAAGAATGGAACTAACATGAATCTGTATGCAAACAATAACATTTCATTAGATCAATGTATGAAAAAGAAAATGGAATTAAAAAAAAATATATTCACCCTTTGAATAAGACGTAATTTACAATACTGTATTTTTTGCATAAGAAATTTCCAAGTATGCGGGTTGGATATCCTTGGCGCAATTGATATGCTGCAAGTAACAAATAAAAACACTTCATCATGTACCAGATCTGTGGCGGTAGTCGGTCATTAAATTGTCTGCAATATTAGAAAGATAATATAATAATATTAAAAAAATTTCCAACAAATTATATGGAATAACATCTTGATTAGTAGATATATTTATTACCTTTCTGTAACACTCGGTAATATGAAGAACATCCACATGTGAACTCCAAATATCAGAAAATATTGAAAGATTAATTTTCCGACAATGGATTTTCTTAAAAATAAAGCTCTATCGATAACTATCAACGCGAATTGAAGTAATAACATTAATAGGAAAGGCATTGGCACTCGGTTTTCTTGCAAATAAGCTGTCACTCCTCCATCGCCTTGTTGTGTCTGTAAAAAACAAATTGATATGACTGACGAAATTAGGAAACGTTATTAAAAAAGAGAACCATTTATCACTTACACCAAATGCAGAAAATCCAAAAATTAATAGAATGAAATTAAAGAAATCACATAGGAACATGTATGCATAGACATTTGTCTTCTCTTTGCCAACAGGACTAAGAATTCTAGTAAAGAATTCCTTTGTAGGTTCAAGATATTTATTAACCCTGAAATTATTTTCATGAATCTAGCTTAAATCGATCGAATTATTTTATGTATCTCTGATCCTTTTACAAAACTAACTCACGTCATATTCATGGCAGTTGAAATGTTTTCACTGTGAGGATGCACTTCTTCACTTTGAACAATTACTAGTTTCTCATTTTCATCTAACGTTGGTGCGTTATTTTGCGAATTTGTTGCTACCTTAATACTTAAGTTTCTACCTTTTGGTGTTTTAATATCAATATGTGATCTATATGAACAAACATTACCAATTCGATAAACAAGAGGAAAGAAATAGAGAAAATTTGATTTATAGATTTAATTATTAAAATCAACATACTCTGTAGTTCCTTGCTGCCAAGGATGCGTTATTGTTTCTTCCGTTTGGGCGTCTCCAGAAGAAGGATCAGCAATTCTAGAAGTAATCACTGTCATTTGAGAAGGAATGATCTTTCTTGGTTTTATCGATGGTGTAGTCCACTGGCCCAATGATTTCAGCATTAATCTACATTCGAATATTTATAATTTAAACATTAATTTCAATGTTCTTCACATGAAATTATGAGTATTCCTCATGTATTATATATATATTTTATAGAAAATAAAGTAAAAGTACCTATGGAAGAAAACCATAAGTAATAATAATAAATCCCATAGGGCATAATTTGGTTGTCTTTCAACGCCAATGATTCTTGGTCCGAAAAGTGGATGACTAGACGTTGCTATTTGATTCCAAGGAATGAAATCCAATTGGAAAATGCATTTCATAATGACGATTGCCTATAATAAGCGTGAAATTTATTCAACAAATTATTAATATGCGCATACAACAACATTGTTATAGAAATTTGATACTTTGTAGAAATTCTTACTTCTGTATAAGCGATTAAAGTCACCCAAAATGTTTTCGAAGGCCGGGGGATCGTGAGAGAACCCCAACAAAACACCATCAGAGGTAATGGTGTAGAAATAACAGAGGCATTTTTAATTTGATGAAGAAATACCATGAAATAACACAACAAGCTTGAATGTGCCAAAATTCCAAACCATATTGACGCTGCCAATTGAATTATCGGTGGTTGATCAAATTCGGATAATTCTGCAACCTCTTCTTCGACTTGAATTTGTGACATTTGCGAGAAAATCGTGCTGCGTACAAAAAATATTTGAATTAGAGATGTGAATTCAAATTTAACATTATTTTTTAATACAAATTTGCAGAAAATAAATGTATGGACCTTTTGTTATATTTTCTGCAAATCATTAATATATTAAAAGCAGATTTAAAGCTTAGCTCGAGAACGTTAAAAACGAAAGCTGTAAAAATTGGGCTAACTAATAAATTGATATGAATCGTAGAAAATATATATATATATGTATCAAATGATAATAAAAAATGTATATAATAAATCTGCTTTTAAAATACAATTAGTTCGTTGTTCCAACAGGATACATCAACGAAAATCATGAAATTGTATATGAAATATTGGCATATAAAACGTAGACAAATAGTTGTGATTAATGCTGAATGTGAATATTGTGCTGATAAATGCGTGCAATAGTGTATAAAATTAATCACTACTATGCAAATAATGCATTCAATGAAAATATACAACACAATCTCGATACCTGGAGGAGGACTTGTCCAATCCTCGCTCCAAACTTGGGGCCAGGATTCGAATATGAGGTACTGTCAGCGTGCTTTCCTTCCTAGCAGAAATAACACCACTCTTTCTACGTTTATTTTAGATTAGATTATCTAATAGATCTAATAATACATATTTTTTAGAACAATATTAGGAATGTTAAGGACAGGAATAGAATGTTGGGATTAAACTTACGTCGAGGGGGTCAATTTGGATATAGAATTTTGCTTATTGTGTTGTTGAAACCACGTCAATGATTTCCTATTAGTCAAAAGACAATACATTGTAAATAAATGAACATAATATATTTTTAAAAAGGAACATCTTCCGTATATAGGATTAAGAGATTCTTTTAATTACACACATACACACATTTTTATACTACTCTAGAAAATCTTGATTAAAATATCAAAGCACTTACCTTTCAATTTCAGAACGTTGCTGACTAGGACCTTCACCAGGATCAGAAGTTCCTCCTGTATCTTCATTAGTTGATGATCTGTCAGAGCGAGCACATTTACTACTAGCTTCTACAGTATACATTCATATACAATATGTTTAAGAGCAAAGAAGAAAATAACAAAAAAAGAGCTACAACTTAGTTCATACAAATACCAATACTGTATATTACTAATCTTTAATACTACTATATTTGTAGCAATTTTCTAAACTAATAAATTTAAGTAATCATCCTTTTATTTACCGTAGAACTACGTTACTAATCTACGAACATACTCTTTAAAAAGCCAACTAGAAGAAGAAGAAAAAGAAGGGGTACTTTCCGAGGACATTTAAATCAAATCGAATTTCAAATACATACAGTAGCGTGAAATAGCATAATATTTCTGTACGTATACATATCTAAAATATTTCTATACCTACACGAATACAGTACGTAGCAAAATTTAACAATAGAAGAAATGTATTCTTACTTTTCTTGTACCAATGGTATCGGTTGCCACATTTGATTAATTCCTAATCTGAAACCCATTTTGAAATCTGGTTTTCCCTGTTAATGTTAAAAACAAACGTTATTTTATTTAGTACAAAAGTAATTAATGTATATATTATTATAAAATATTGACAGAGACGGCTCGTATACACTGTATTTGTATTGTCTTTGCATATATTTTAAAAGTTGAAATACTTTAATGATTTATTTCAAGCTACGAACCGCCACTGAATATAAATGCAATACAACATACCTTTAATATTTTCTTTTCTTTTGCTAAAACCTTACGGATGTATCTATAATCTCGAGAAAATCGATTGAGATACTTGGTCATTGAGATCAGAGTACTATTCACCATTACCCATAAGAATTGGAAATATGTAGAAATGGAAACTTTTTTTTCTTCCCCATCTTCGGTACTCTTTTCCTCTGTTTTTTCTTCCGCTCGTTCATCGTCAGAAATAGGTGGTGTTTTTGCTAAATCCACCGCTGCTAATTCTTTTTCTTCCGACTCAATTTCGGCGGATGTAAAACTTGCACGATCGGCACCCTGATATTTTCAAAATAAATACCAAAAATTAATCTCCTATATAAATGTATAAGTTTATATATATATACAGTGATATTGAAAACGATCATACGATCAATTTTTAGAATTAAATTAATATTTTACTATTCAGGATAATTATGAAAGTGGTCTCTAAGTCCAAATTTAAAAACTAATTAATTTATTAATTATTTCACATCACTCGTTATTTTAAATTAAATTAATTCATTTGTCAAAAATGAACCAATAAATGATAGTATTCGTTATTACAATATTATATAGAATTCATTTAATGTTCAAATGTAATACTTTGAATATTTTGAAACATAAGAGATATATAACTCAGATCACTTTCATAATAATGGGCACAAATAATTAAAAGTCTATTTTATCAAATTGATAGAATTGATCGTTTACAAAATCTAGCAAAAATATAGACGTTGAATATTCGTTATTAACGATTATTGTTAAATAACAAGAAGCTTATGTGATTGCAGGCCCTAGACTGTAAAAAACAATAAATAAAGATAGTAAGCGCAATATATATATCGAGCGGTTTTTCTTTTTTTACATATATATGATATAAAATATATATATATCAGCGTTGAGAAGAGAGCCTTGCTATAAATTTGTATCTACTAACATTGAGAAAATAATTACGGAAGACGATATAGTAATCGGATGTAATACAAATAAGAGCACCGTAGGTAGTATATACACCTTCGCCATCATTTTGATAAAGCTGATTAAAGCGCGTGAGAACAAAAAAATATACCTGGTGGAAAGAAAGCGATCGGATTTTACAAAGAATTATATTTTATATATATATATATCTACTGTTAAAAAAATTGTGTTAAAACTATTTGTAATTTTAGTTAAATAATTCTATTGCAATTATAATATAATCTAACATATATGTATATATATATTTAGCTAGCTTTAAATATGTCAAATTACGATTGAATATTTGTCTATAAATAAGAGAGAAAATGAAGTAGTACACAGATTATACTGAAAGAAGAGACATAGGTGTAAGTATGTGTATAATAGGATTAAATAGAGCATTGCAGAGACTGAAGCGTATAATAGATTATAAGCTAATTTGTATTTCGTGCTGTCGCGAGCTTTAAAAAGACTGCCTGCGGCTTTCGTTCAAATCTTTACGAAATGAATCATCATCGCGTAATTAAAGAGATAACAAAGTTAACAAAGTTTGCAATTGAAAAAAAAACAAACAAAAAAGCGACAGAGTTTTAATTCCACATATTATACTGATAATAATTCTAAAAAAAAAAAAAAAAAACAAAAAAATATAGTCAGCAAAAAATCAGTAGCGATACAATAATGGCGAAAAAACAGGAAGAAATTTGCGGCTGCAGCAACTGCGGCGATGAAGGCAACAAGAATTGTGGCTCACACAATTAGGATAATTTAAAAAACAAAAAAAAATATATATATATATGTACAACAAAAAGGAAGTAGAGAAGAGTTAGAGCAGAGAGTAGTCATGCATCCTTTTTTTTTTTATAGAATCTTAGAATTTTTTTCTGTTTTTTTTTTTTTTTAATTATACGTAATTGTTTTCTTTTGTTCTTTTTTCTTTTTTTTTTTTTTTGTAAAGGGGATCTCACGTCGGTTGCCACGGCAGTCTCGGTCTCGGATCGCGCACTCAGATAGGACATGGACGATTTCTTCCGCGTCAGCGGTACGCTCCTACGGC
>NW_014569803.1:166758-176792 GCF_001313835.1 Polistes canadensis
TCTGTCTTAATCAGCGTATCCATCAGCTGCAAGGACACCACACTTACGCGTCATTTTCTTTCCCTTTTTTGTTTTTTTTGTTTTTTTTTTTTTTTTCTATTTCCTTTCTCTCTTTCTTTCCCCAAGAATAAGCTCAAAGTGAAAAAAAGAAGAAGAAGAAGAGCATAAATATACTTTTTAATTATCGTGTGTGTCAGGGGACGCATTGTTCTTTGTTTTTTTTTTAGATATATCAGACGTACGCATGTGTGTATGTATGTATGTATGAGGGGGATAATCAAATTAGGGAAAAACATGAAAACGTATGCGTACATGTAATAATAAAATGTATGTAGTTACGCAATTGGGCAGGTAAAAACGCAAATAATCAAGCTACGAGTTTGCTGATGACATTTTTCATTTTATGTGGCGTTAGAAAATGTTAATATTTCATAGAGATTTCAAAATCTTCATTTTTGTTTCTTATATGGTCAAGCTGATTATTACATTTTCATTTCTATACGAGCGTTTTTTTTCTTTCTTTCTTTCTTTCTTTTTTCAGCAAATCGTAGCCTTTGGACGTATAAACAAAGTGGGGAAAAAGAAAAAGTTAGTAAAATCTTTCCTTCAATCCAAAATATTATCATTTAAATTGATTTGAAATAATGTACCTCAGCTACTGTCATTCTTCTACCAGTTATTTCTTGTTCACGACGATTTTCATCTTCCTTTCGTTCTGCCTCGGCATCGGCTACAATATCGGTTACATCGTCGTCATCCAAATCGTCGAACATGTAATAGTCACCTGACCTGATGGCTGATTAGAAAAATAATAATGTTATTACTGTTATACTACTACATTGATACTAGCTTAAAAGAAATTAAAGCCATGCATTCGGTACGAATATTTCTTAAATTTCTAAATTAAGCAAATAATAACGGAAGCTACTTATAATTTAAACCAAATCAGATCAATTTTTGTTGAAATTAGTTGTTCAATTGTTCGAATAACTCTTTCAATGCTTTTCTGTAGTAATCATTTACTTAATATATATATATATTTGCATAGATGATAATATATTCAAATTGTATCTGATTTGTTTTGAGACAAATATAATATAATTTACGTTACAATTAATTTGAATTATATTCATATTTTGTTCGTTAATATTCTTACATAGACAGTAACATATATATAATGTACAGAATTAATTGTACAATTAATTATTAATGTAATAACAATAATTAGCGAGACATCAGTTAGATAAAGCTGTTATATGTACAAGTTATACAAGTACTGCCTGTAATAATTTAATGTGGTTAAATCAGAGAAGGACATCGGTTAAGCCGGAAATAAAGCCCAGAGTTAAGCTGTAAAAATTATTAATTTACCCTCTCTGTTGGTCTTTGGAGCGCGAACTCTGTACAACGGCCGTGTCCCTGGATAAAGAGTATCTAACAAAACACAGATAAATAATATTGATGAAAAAAGTGATGTAAAAAGTTCTCGACATAGGGTCAGAAGACCCTTGTGATAATTTTAAATCTCGTTCGTTAAAAAAAAACAAAAGAAACGATGAACAAAATATAAATATTTAATATTATATAACGATGAAGATAAATAAATAAATAAATGAATGAATGAACAAATAAATAAATAAATCTACTAGTCGATCAGTGATCTCTAAATGATACTACAACTAAAAATGCATCCTATGAAAATGACAGACAGAGTTGTCACACTATGAATCGATTTTGGAATCGTAATTCATGCAACGATTATTATACAGGTAACACCCAATGAAATTCTACTTAAATCGAATATATATCATCCATTGGTTGAGTGCAATTTTCTTTCCTAAAGGTAGAGTTTCTTTTGTAATCGAATAACTGCTGTTTACCGATCGCATTGTCCTAACAGTCGCATTATTTTACAGGATGCAACGAAAGTAGACAATAATGTAGAGAAGAAGAAATTGGTCTGAGGTATTAGAAGTGGTGATGGATAAGACGAACTAACAAGTGCTAGAGCGTGGAAGCTTATGTACAGGACACATCGTAGCAGACTGACGACGACGAGGACGTTGTTTCCTGGAGTGTCGTTACATGTGTGATGAGAGTGCGGGGAACGAGAGGCTGTTGAAACAATGGACTGCCTCGGTGTCTGCAATCCGTTCATCCAGGGTGGACCGATGAAACTGGATTGACGTCGATGATGTCTTGTTGAGGAAGTCAACGAACGATCTTGAAGAGGTTGATCGTAAGGCGGAGGAGAGAAGACTGGGAAAGTTTCATCAGGTGAAGGCCCACGTGGATTCAGCTCACTACTCGGTGGAGAACCAAATGATATACGAGTGGGCTCGAGATAAGCCTCAAGGCTCACTGTCATGATCGCCGAATTCGGTGTTGGCGCTTGCAAAAGCGACGCGGCTCTTGGCGTCAACGGAGGTGGTTCATCATTGTCCTCGTCAATTGGCGTCTGATAACCTTGAGGTGGAGTATGACCCGATGAAACGCACGAACTCACGCTGGAAGACCTCGCCAAAGGTGCTTCCCCTTTTTTGTTTGCATTAAATAAAGATACTTCGAGTTAAGGTGCGAATTTAATGTGCGTTTCACTTACTCGGCTCACTAGAATATAAACCTGCATTGGCTTCAAATGAAAATGAAAGGACAAAATGGATTTTTCGAAGGAATGAAATTGAATTCTTCGAAACTACAAACACGGAAATGCTTTTGGTAAGGTCTCGACAAAAAGGGATATCTAATTAATATTATTTTTCTTGTCAAGTTGAATTATAGCTGAAGAATTATAGTTGATTTTGACTGTTGCCTCTTCTGAAATGTGTCATTTCCTTACAACGAATTTATATAATAATATTGTATAATATAATTTTAACGTCGTACCGTTCTCTTTCGATATATTCAAACGAATTATATTAATCTAATTAATCGATCCTATTATTAGAACGTATTTAAATGTTAATAATTATTGCCTATAATAAAGAAACATTCTCTTACCTATTTTATGGGTTTGAGGTTCTCTATATGACGGTCCCTGAATTTTTCTCTGATTAGCTTTGATCTTGTCCATCTTGTGTTTGAGTTTCTGTAGAACAGTCTTTTCCACGTTATCTTGGATCCTTATGCGTTTCTGATGCAACTCTTCAAGAAGTTCAGCTCCTCGCGATGCTAATATACTCATTGCCTTTGTTTCATCCACGATGTGGAAGAAATAATAACTTTTAAAGAGACGTTTTTGCATCAAAAGAAAGCCGAAACATAATCCATCCCAAACCATGCCGATATCTTCTCTAGGTACTTGGCAAATCTCTCCGACGTTTCCCATATCGTTCGTTGCGCTGTGGAATTTTTTAAGACAGGCAATACCAAGTAATTGGACTAGCCAGCAGGCAGAATTTTGCAGCTAAAAAATTCTTCGTCATTATTACTTGATTCTTGAAAATCATTTATGAAAAGTAACAAATAAACGATATTATAAAAAATGTTACCTCGTGTATCAAGACACAGCCAACACCTTGTAGTAAAGATTTAGAAAATATGACAATGATGTTATAACCAAGTAACATATTCCACCATTTGAGTATTGTTTTAACTGGTCTCAAATAGAAATCGCTACCCTGCCATAGGAATACAAAGGCACCGATAAGATAACCAAGAGAAAACAAATTAGTTCTTTTGGTTCCAGCCAAGAACATAATAGAAAGAGTGATCCACATGAGACTCATCATAACACCCCGTTTAAATACATCTAACCAAGAGTGTATATGAGAGACGTAATCTTTAACAGGATTCATAAAATTCGGATTATCCATGTTTTGGAAAACAGAAAAGTTATGACCCGCTATGAACTCTCGAGCGGATATTATGCTTCTTTGTTCAATACTGAAGACAAGACTTTGTCGAACGATCATCATTAGTAATAAAAAGTCACCTAAACAATAAAAAAAACAAGTTAGAGATATAATCACGAATATAACATTATATTTAAATATATTACGATTTAATTATTGCAATATACGAATCTATACCTACAGATTAATTTTTTCGGATTTGGTGGATAATCCGGATCTGGAAAATACATCCATTCTTGCAATCTTTGTAACATTTCCGAACGATTCCAAGGATATTCTATATAACACAGGCAAATAAAAATAATATACTATGTTAAATCGATAAGTGTAATTCAATCAGAAAACAATTGTTCTTCAAAGTATATTACCTATGCAAAGCCACGTAGGCGGTGCTACCACCAAAGCATATTGTATGGGCAATGATACTATAGCAAACGTTTTAAAGAACGGCCATATCCTAGAAACGGTTTTCCTCTTTAATGGGAAGAACAATAGAAGCCAACAACCATAAAGAACGGAGTAAAAGTCGAGTCTCATGCCAATAAGAGTAACAATTCCGATAAGGCACATCTCAAGGCCGAATTTATAAAATCCATAATTAAAGAGGAACTTCAAACATTCTGGTATACCCCTGTCCGCGTCTACTCTGCCAATACTTGGAAACATGACTTGAGGAGTTTCCAAAGATTCCCCTTTAGCACTTCGATAAAACCACTGTCGAATTCGAATGATTTTTCTTAAGGTTGTTACTGTAACAATACCAATGTATCCCTTCAACAATTCTGCAAGATGCCCTGGTTCACCTTTTTTAATACCAAACCATTCTGCGATGTTATATATGGTGTCGTTGCCAACATATTTTTCTGAACTTTCGTTAAATCCTCTCTATAAGCGAATAATTCCATCTATTTAACAATACTGCTACCAAAATCAATTATAATAAATAATCATTTAATATACTATATTGATTATGATTTACTTACTGTGCAATTTACGTTCCAATTATTGTGATTAATATATTTTATTTGATACAACATTTTGGTTACCATTAAAAGTGCAATAACGGCAGCTATAACGTTGATCGACATAATTTGTATGTTTCTATTGAAATTAATTACTATTACTACAGCAAGGACAAAAAGAAAATTTATTGCGCACACCTGAAAATAAAAATAATGAAATATTTTATACGCGATAGCAAGAGCATATATATAGGATGTGTTTAACTTACATCATTGACACATAAAAGAATTAGAGAAATAAAAATGATTTTTTGCATGTGAATCTCAAGGAATAACCAACTATAATTGTAAAAATGAACTAAATGATTCATTAAATTTCGTATAAGTTCAATTCTTTCCAGTCTTGACATTCCTGTTAAAAATACATGGTAAAGTTTTAATGTGTTCTATCTTTTCTTTTGCGTAATCATTTATCAATGATTCAATATACATTAACTTACGTTTGAGTTGTTTTAAAGTATACATATTTGATGTTTCCTCTTCTCCTAGAATAACATCTGTAGGTGAAGTCATAGAAATGTTCAAACTAGGGCTATGTCCGAGACTTGTTCGCCTAAAAGCACTTTCTGGTCTAAGAAAGTAATTAATTGTATTATTATTTTTGAATACTGACAAAAAATTTGGAATAAATAAACATAGGTTTTATTACAAACCCGAGTTTATCGATAGTCGTTGCTTGTAAGAAGTCATTATGAAAATAGTGCATCTGAAGTACCGTGATAATAACGAAAAATGTTGGTGTCAATAGTCTTACAAACAGATCCTTGGTTTCATATATTTCCAAACCAATGTCCATTTGTCTATAAAAAAAGAAAATAATAATTATAATAAATAACAATAAATTATATATAATAATGGCTTGCGAAAAATAAATAGGAATACTTGCAATTGTTCGTTTATACCCAAATAATTCCAATATGTCGGGAAATTTTGAAATTGATAGGTATATACAAGGATTAACATGATTATGGAATAGCCAATTACAGTTATCCAAAAAGTATACATTATTTTTCTCCATATTGACCAGGACATCTGATAAATTAACAAATTGATTATTCACGATCTTACTTAAGTCAAAGCGTCATCGCAATGTGTAATCAATGTATAGGGTGTCCCAAAAGTAATTTTATCGAATTGACAATTTTTGGCAAGTGTGGAAGTGGAGGCATATAATAACAGGCTCATATTTTTTTTAAATAATACTGCAATTGGAGATTTATGCATTGAAATGAAAAACAAAATATTGTAATTCTATTAATAAATTATTGATTGATTTGATTTTCTCGGTAAAGCAACTTTTGAGATACCCCATATGTGTATATGTTCATGTATATAGATATATAAATTAATATGAGTCACCTGGAATGTAATTACGAAGAAAAGGAATAAGGACATGTAAATAATTCTGAAAACTGTCATTCGTTCACCGGTAATACCGCAAATGAACAGAGTAATAGCTACAACGGCGATCCAGAATTTAGTCAATAGTTGTTTTAATATGATACCAACGTCTTTCATAAATTTGCTTTTAACTTCTGGTACTTCGTGATTCATCGCTGTTGTGGCTGTAGAAACTGAGACGTGTAAAGGCGCGACAATGTCTCTCAAAGTTGACAATTGTCTCTGTTGTTTCCATTCTGCTGTATATTGTCTCATAGTAATCCAAAATATCAACATGAACGAACACTATAAAGTTTAATATGAATCTCTGTTAGTATTATATTTTCCTATTAGAAAATTATCAATGTTTGTTCATTTATTTTATTTCAAATATACCTTAACAATCAAATGCCAACGGCTAAGTTCTTGTGCTTTACTGAATCCTATTTCAGATATTTTGATACCATTAACCACAGTCGGCAATTCTTCTTCGGTCAAATCCATACTGTAAACGTATTGCCCAAGTAACAAAAGGGTCGAATAAAAGACGATGAAGGGTGAACATTTCATCATCGAAGCACGTTTATTAGATACCATCCATAGAATTAATGCCCAAAGTAAAAGTGCAAAGGTTGTCCAACTGTGATACATTATACTCCAGGTCTGAATATAAACAAAATTAATATATCAAATTAACACGAATTACAAATTAAATTATATTATTAATATTTGATTCTAGAATTAATATTTACCATCATGATAATATTCGTAGCGAGATAAGAAGAATTAATTATCAATTGAAATATCGAATATACAGCCATAATGATATGTTCCAAAATTCCAGGACTATCTCCAGGTGCACCTGTATAATTAATTATTATTATTATTATTATTATTATTATTATAAATAACGATGATAGAGAGAAATTGTATGAAATATTGAAATATGAAAAATGACAAACCATCGTCAAGATTTTGTAATTGTATATTGTCATCTTGATGACCATCTTGTATGATAACGCTGCCAGTTGAATCTTGTAGAAGTCCTGTTCTTCCAGACCCAAAACGCATCAACTAATAAACGTATAACAATTCTATGTTCTATTATACGTAATGAGCATTCATTTACTTATACTATAGATAAATATATACAATATATATTAAATTAAATCAATGTATATATAAAAAAATATTGTTTATATATATTTGTAATTGTGTTTGAATGAATGTCGATATATAAAGCAAAATTATTATTGGGTTAAATATCTGCGTGCAGAAATCATCACATGAAATAAGTGAAGTTAAGTGTTTACACCAATGTGTTAATAAGAATAATAAAACGATTATACGTAAAGAAAAAATAGGCAAGAAGAATTTTTGTTCAAACATACATATATATATATATATACGTACATTATGTAAACGATATATAAGGGAATATATATTGAAAGATTCAAAAATGAATAATTATTGAAATACTCGTGCATATTTGAACGATATACGTACGGGTGTCCTCTCGTTGGGAAGTATCATCGATGTATCATCAACGATCGGCCTCTAAAACAATGGCAAACTAAACATAGCAGCATCCAAACGGAAAAGTGTATTGCTCAGCGTTAAGGAACAACCATTAATCTGTAAGGCCACAGCAAATCAAAATTCGAAATGTTTTCAAAAGAGACCGAATCATTTAGCGAATAACTATGATGATTGTTTGAATATATAATATACACATATATACAAACGCATACAGAGTCCAATTTATTTTCCCGCAAAATGCTACGGTCTCTTTAACTCAAGTAAAAAATCAAAATAATTGTTGTATTTGCGTTACAAGCAGAAAAAAAAAAGAAAAACGATAAATAATATAAAAATAAATCAAATAAATTAAGAATATTTTTATTTTTTCGCGAAGCATAATCAAAATCGTGACGACAAAAATTTGTTCGATGATAAAAATAATGAAATAAATTTAACAATCATGCAAGACACATTCTTATATTGAACACGTAGATATATTTAGGCTTAAATAGCTTTGGCTCATGCAGGGAAAATTCCTTACGCGAGCCTTCCGTCGTGCGGATTGCCATCTTTGGGATGGTGTTCTTCGTCGAATCGAAACATGCCTGGACAATGGCGTGTCCAAGTTCTCGAGCTTACCGCTTAATCGTGCCACTTTCTTTGCCTGCAAAGCTTCGTTAGTAAAAGCTACTTATCGGTTTTAAAAGTAGGAAACAAATACGATTTAAAATGTAATGTTACACACACTTGTCGTGTCATTATCTGTTATTCACTGCATTCTGATTTCTTTTTTTTAAACGATTACTATTATCCATTTATTAATAAAGTTATCTCAATATTTTTTTTCTTTCTTTTTTTCTTCAACGCGATAATACTTTTTGTTTTTTATTTATACAAAATTTGTATAAATCTGTCGTATTACAAAATTATTAATTTACTTTTTGTTTTTTGTTTTTATTCGTAATAGATTAAATATGACTTATGTAACAGACACCTAATGTATTATTTCAACAACCATATTCACACTGTGTCCATGAAAAAGCTAATAAAGTATACCAGACATCGATGTTAACCGAATTCGTTAATGCGAGTCTCCGCTAGATTTGTTATTTTGTTAGTCGAAATTGCTCAAGCATATGTAATGTTATTTGACAATTTTGTACATTATCATTTTATTATTAAACACGTTGATTGTTATAAATAAATATATAATATATAATCTTCATGGAAATAATATTTGAAATCTAAGCGCCTTTAGGTTTCGTTTCAAAATTAAATACACAAATGCTGCTAAACCACCTCCCCATAAAATAGAATCCAAATTTATAAAGTAAAACTATCTCAATAATATAATGAATAAATTAATAATCACACGCGTGTGTTTGATTTAATGAATTAATATTATTTTTTTTTTGGAAAAACGAAACCTATTGGCAATTTAAAAACGTTGCGTTAATAATTATAATGACTTACTGGTTTTTTATTGAGAAATTGTGATTGCAGAGCCAAAACGTAGTAGAGCCAGAATAATCTCAATGCGTATCCGTAAGGTAGCCAATCGGTATCATCTGCATACTCCACGTAATTTGGTCGGGTACAATTAGTACGATAAATAGCAGTCAATGCAAAATAACGAGACCACGTGCTATTGACGGGTATTAATTCTTGAGGCCACTGATTTTGATAACCAAGTAGGGCTACAATATGAACGACCACTACTATCATAACGATTTTGCATAGAATTGCAAAACCTTTTCTTAATTCCTTATTGCAAGCCCACCACGTTGCAGTACCAAGAAATACCAGAAAGTAGAATGCACCTTCAACCGATGGTTTTAAGGATGCGGTACAGCACAAAGAAGCAAGAACTACGTACGTGCCGATACGACCAAGAAAATTGATTATCTGTATGACGAATTTTTTTCAATTGATTTTAATCTTATTATGAGTTTTATTAAAGCGTTCGCTACCACGGTTTTATCATTGGTTAACAAAATCATCTTTAGACGGATCTTAATTTCTTGCAATTATTTGATGCAATATGTGTCTCATGCAAATATTATATTAATATAACAAAGTATATATATTTTTGCACCTAAAAATATCATATATATATATGTTACCGTCAAAGCATTACAATGCTGTAAATTGTGCATCTTTGCAATTTCTTTGAAAAGTTTTGGTAAATATTTTTTATACTTTTAGCAAATAGATTTTAATGAAACTTATATTAAATTAAAGTGCACTCTTTTATCTA
>NW_014569803.1:179166-181934 GCF_001313835.1 Polistes canadensis
CCGAAACTTTTCAAAGAAATTGCAAAGATGCACAACTTACAGCAGTGCATTCTCTGACATTTYCTGAACTTTACATGCTAAATTTATAACTCGACAAAGTATTCTACGCGTAGACAATAGAGTGTACTTTAATTTAATATAAGTTTAATTAAAATCTATTAACTTTTAGTATAAAAAATAGTTACCAAAACTGTTCAAAGAAATAGCAAAGTTGTACAATTTACAGCATTGCAATCTCTGATATATATATGGATATATTATATATATATATATATATATATGGATACATCAAATAAAATAAGCCGAACTTCAAAGTAACATACACTTGAAGCTGAATTCTCGAAACGAACATGATGTATCACACATGTTCCACGTGGTAGCGAACGTTACAAACCAATTAGAAATTTACCTTCGTAGTCCTGTCTTCAGGTTTTTTGGCAGAATCATTAGTCCTTTGAATGGATACATCCTCTTCTTCTTCGTTTCGTTTATTTTGCGTTAAGAAACGACATATTACGTATATTACTATGGCTATTGGTAACAATATTAATTCTGGTGTAAGCCAATAAAACACTTCCCATACCGATGCGTTATCTAGTTTTACTAAACCTATGTGTCTGAATAATTCTTCCATGAATTGACCTGTCAACACGGCATTAATATCCTTTAATTTGTTCATTTAATTGAATTAATTGAAATTATACAATTATTTTTTACATATTATACGTACAGTCTTGAAGAAAATAACCGTACGGTGGCATTGCTAATAAAACTATGTGAAAGGTAAGCTGAGTTATGGCAACTAGGAAGCACAAACAGATGGTTGCCTTTAAGTAAAGTCCGGTATGACCGGACATTGTTTTGTTTGTGGGTGTTGGGACTATTGGCGAATACAATGCCAGTCCCAAATATACTAGGGACAATCCTACCGGCCGCCATATCGTACCTTAAATATAATCATTTCAAAATTACATTAGTTTTTTCAATTGATATTTTAGATGATGTCATATGGTGTCACGAATTTAAAAAACTAAAGTCGTCTCTTTTTTTGTATTAAATATTTTCAAGATATGACGAAGTGTGATCTAAATAATTAAGCAATTTTACATCGCAAATTTAGTAACGTGTGTCATTTGTATGTAATTAAAAAGTGGCTTAGTTAAACAAGTACTTTGTTGTTTGATGCATTGAAAAGATTATAGCAATGTATGCATATGACTAATGTAAGCCTTGCGAGTTGAGTTTTTAGATATAGAATACTAATTAGTATGACGAAGCACATAAGATAAATTCTCTCTCATATTTATAACTATGATAGAATATATTTAGAATGTATTCGAAAAATCTACATATTAATCAAATATTATTATAAATCGATTGTTTAGAATTGTGGTTTATTCTAAAACGTTAAATAGACAGACACACGTGTCTCGTGATAATGGATTTTGTAAATGTGCCAACTATGTGTTACTAGGAATAATTCGAACACTATACTATTATATCGAATTATATGTGTTTCGAATTTAAATTTTGATATTTGATACTTTATACAGCGTTATATGTTATATATTATATTTTATTCATTAACAAGATGATTATTTTAATTAATTTTTATCATATTCTAAAATTCTACCGTATTATACATAAGAGGAAACATTAAAAAGTATATATATATATATATAAATAGATATTATAAGTGTATATAATAAGGAAAAATAAATTAAAAAATATTACTAACAAGTTTTATATTTCTCGATTGGTATAATAATTTATCTTGCCGACAAAGTTAAAGGTCAAAGAAGACCTCGATGAAATAAAAGGAGGATCACGAAACTCGTGCGTAATGAGGTCACGCGTTTATTCGAGACATTTTTTTGTCATTCCACATTTTTTATTTCATTTCTTTTAACTGGAATAAAAAAAAAAACCCCCATAATTTATATAGATATCATTCAAAGCACGATGATTATTCGTTGTTTCAAATTTTACTTCTAAACTTATTATTTGATCATGTTAATTATATATTTTATTGTATAACGTTATATAAAATTCTCTTTCGATTATTATAAAACTGAAGAATAAATTGAATAACTTCGAATAACGTGACAACGTCTACGAACGAAATACGGAAACGAAAACTTAGGTCATCTAATTTTAGGTAACACTTAAAAGCACACTGTTCAAAAATGTCGCGAAAGTGAGTGGATAAAACTAACGATGGTTTGAAAAAAAAAAAACTTGATTTCTAATCGTAATAAAAAATTCAATATCACTAAATTGACTTCGAGTGTTTCTATTTTTAATTATGACGTTAGCAACAAAAAAAATATAGAAGAAAATAGAATATTTTACTCATTAATATATAGAAGGAAACCTTTAACAAAGTTCTCACGACTTAAGGTCATTAGTCTATCGTAAAATCCATTCCAATAGCATGATGTCATCGAACATGCGGCTCTCCTATCATTGTTCGAATAATAAAAATCATTGCACTGTTTTTTTCTCAACTGTACGATCACAAATGAGAAATCACAAACATTGTGCAATCAAATTAAAATTCTTTCCATTTCTATTTCATTGAAATATTCCAATATCAATTATTTATTATAATTCAATATATATATGTGAATACAATATATTGTATGTGAGTACAATTATATTATATATGAAATATATTATTATATTATTATGAATAATTATATATATATATATATAAATGAATTATTTCAAATGATATATATAATTATATCATATATATTATGAATATA
>NW_014569803.1:182209-204270 GCF_001313835.1 Polistes canadensis
AATTATTTAATATAATTCAATATATATATATATAGATTAAATAATTCATATAATCATATATATGAAATATATAAATATAAAATATAAATCATTTGAAATAATCTAAACTTACATCCTGCTAATATGGCCGGAAGGAAAACCCTGAAAATAATGACATTGAACCAATATTTCGTCATGACTCGATACACACGTATGGTCCTTCACCCTGAAACAAAAAATGCAGAAAGAAATCGGTCATGGAGAATACAATATTTTTAGCAAAAGGATTCAAGTAGATTTTGAGAGATTTGATATTACCCTCGTCAGCTTTCTTTCCTCCCCCTCACCTTCACCCTCACCCTCACTCTCTCTCTCTCTCTCTCTCTCTCTTTCATTTTATTTCTCTCTTACTACAATCGATACGGCACTGCTGCAGTCGAATGCCTTTAACCTTGTTTTACCAAGAGACGCAGTGTGCTGACACTGCTTTAAAAGAATGCCCTTAAGAAAAAGGTAGTCGTAATATTTTTCTATGTGTGTGTGTGTGTATACCTTATATCCTAATAAACCTAAATCAGCAGCAAAATTCTAAATGTCAAGCTTTAAAAAATTTCGAAGCTTTTTAAAGTCAACTTGTATGTGTATTGGAATATATTTATATACAAGTACTTATACTTGTTAAGTTTTACTACCAATGAGATAACAGTAGTCGATTTGTTTCAAACCACATGGGAACACATGGTGTGTTTAACTAAATAAAATTTATCTCAAAAGCTTAGGAAATGTGATTGGTTAGATATTATTTTTTTTTATTTTGTAAAATGTTTGCGTCCAATGATAATAATACTCGGTGTAACATTAATGCACGGCCTACACGTAACAGGAAAAGAAAAAAAACAACAGTTGTTTCCTGACTTCGTCATAGATATTCTTCCTCCTCCTCCTCCTCCACCCACGAATTAATCAACACAAACTCACTCATTCACTCATTCATTCGTTCTAGCTCACGGTTTTATTTAGATTTAGATTTCGAATCTTCATTTGCAAATCTGTCGGATACTTTCTATTTGCGTAGGCGAATTGGAATAGACGTTTCCATCCTTTCTAGTAATGATTTTTTTTCTTCTTTTCGTTTGATGATTTGTTCTTCTTTCATTTTTATTTTTTAATCTTTTATTTTATTTTTTTCTAGATGTTCATAGTAATGGTAAATAAAAAATCATGCCCCCGTGTATTCCGTTACGCGCTTTTGGTAAAGGTCTTCTCTTCTACGAAAGGACGAACAAAAAAGAAAAAAAATGTGGCACACCCAATTTAATTACGAAGCAATTACAGAGAAAGAAAACTATGAGGTTCTTTGTCCCATCGGGAGGTGTGCCAACGATTTTTCTTTTATCCTACGAACACGAAATGATAGATTCGAATTACTTATGGGATTTAAAAATATCACGAAGATGAGATAACACGCACCGAAACAAAACTAGTTTGATCAAAATGTGAAGAGATTATATATTTATTTGTGTAATACGATATCCAAATTTTGGATCTATCCAACATCATCAACGAATAAATGAAATACTTTTTCTGATTTTCTTCATAATCGAGAGAAAACGATTCGATAAACTAAAACTTTGTATAATTATGTTTTATTAATTAATCGTAGAACAATTTTAATGATATCGATTATAAATTCTTGTGAAAATGTTTAAAAATAATGACGAAAAGTATCATGATCATTTTTAGAAAAGATTCTGATCAAATACAAAAATATTTCAAAGAGAACAACTATACAAGTTTCAAAGTTATTTTAGAGAAAGCAAGAGAGAGAAATCACGCAGTAAGAAGTACTCGAATTGATAATAATTATTGATTAGTATATCGACAAAAGTAAAAAGATTAAATACGTGCACTGTACAGGGATCGAACTGAAAAATATAATAAATTATTTTTATAATAACAGCATCGTGGGTTCTAATTTTGTTTTCTAACAACACTCTAATCGAAAACATTCATTTAATATTGTTTTATTTTTCTTTTCTTAATTAATAGTGAATTTTCAAACAACACACACACATCCTGTACACGATCCAACTTTTATTATACATCCATCAATGTATTAAATACTTGTTACTTTCTATTCTTATTGAATCTGAAGATAATCTAATAAACCAAACTTGATTACAACGAGTTAACCGTAAACAAGTTTAAATAATTATCAATTCTATCTCGTTTGTATGTGTGTGTTTGTGATTATAGAATTCTTTTTAGGATAAAACAAGATTAAAAATATCATTTTGAACGTGGCATTGGCCTCGAATATTTGTCACACTTAAATCGTGGGTGTGTCTTATTCTTATAAATTCTTTCATTAATCTGTCATTTTTTTTTTATCGATATAACTTAATCAAAATTTATGTTGATACCTGGCTTACCAATTTAATATCAATATACCTAACATAAGAAAGGTGTTTATAGTTACAAGTAGATAACATATATGTATATATATACCCGTATCTATTTATCTATGATACGATCGATCATTTCTAGAATAATAATGTGTGTGTGTGTGTGTGTTGTGTATGGCTAGTACTATCGCTTTCCTATGACCGTTCGTGAACTCTTCCTTCGTTAAATATGTATTCTTTTTTGATTCGATATAACAGCTAATAATTGACCAATATTTAACCTTTAATAATTGATTTTAGACAATCACATCTTCATTTATTCTATTATATTTTATTTCAGATTTGTCTTCAATGAAAATTGTATTAAAAATTAAAAGAAAAAGTAACAGATCGAAAGAGGGAAAATATATAGAATAATACATCTGTTCTTTTTATTTTTCTATAAGTCTATAAAGTGTTAGAAAGTTGAATTATTATGTGTTCTAACAGAAGTTTTTATTCTTATTTCTTTGCACACACATGTTGTTTTCTATTATATTATTTGATATTTTATATAAGTAGAGAAAGAAAATAGAAAATGAATTGTTATATTAAAGAAATTGTGAATATAATGATTATGATTACTAGTAAAATGATATTAAGAATATTTTACGATCCTGTGAAAAACATATTACAATCCTTGAATACCCATTTGCGGAAGGGTGTGCATACAAGGATGACGTGATGATATATGTTATGTTTTGCGTGTTAATACTCGTGACATGCGACACGGTTAATCAAGGGAGTGTGTCAAATTTGAAATGACTTCAAAGTGAACAACGTAATCGGTAGCATTTTATTTTTTACAAGGGAATAATAATGAATTCTTTTCTTTTTTTTCTTTATCTATCTCTTTTATGTTTTAAATAACATAATATATGAGAATAAATAAAAGAATGAGAATATAATTATGCCACATAAGATTTTAATCTACAAAATGTACTTCATTAGGCTATTTTTAGAAATCTGGAGTAGGGGGAAGTGATTTTAAATTATTGTAAGTGAAACAAACATTAGAAATTGAAAAGTATGTACAAAATATCCTAAATAATTTTCGGTCAATCTATAAAATGTATTTCAATGGGTGTGTTTACAGCATGGGAAATCTGAATTTATATTGTAAATTAAATAAACTATGAAAATTTTCAAATTCTACCCCTCTGTGTTCTTAACACAGCTAACATACATACATATATATTATTTATTATAATAGAATAATTATAATAATACATCAAAAATATATTTATTTGAATCTTAAGCAGTTAATTGTAATAGAAAAGTATCATAGAGAAAAAAAATAATTATCATTTGCAATACCAAACTAATTTTGAAATATAATCAATTAAGTGTGATGATATTTTTCAAAAATCTATATTTAAATTGTAAAGTTAAATATTGTTATAACGAGTCAACATATTCGTCACTCACAATTAACTGGTTAAATTGACAGTGAAGGAATAAATATCTCGTGTGTGTGTGTGTGTGTGACTCACTGTATATATTTATATTACATACAAAATATATAGATATAATAAATTATATAAATACATGTAATAGATGATCAAGATGATAGATACTTTTTCTAAAACTTCTCATAAAACGTCATAATTTGTTATGCAATTAAAAAAACATTAAAATATGTAACTCTATGATCTATATTATCGTGAAACCGTGTATAAAACTATGACATCATGCTTGAACAAAAAAAACAAAATGTATTAACTAAAGAAATAAACAAGAATTATCGATAGACACATCATACATCATTTTATCGCGCGAAAATTCAAAGAAATGTGCGAAATTTATATGCACCACTATACTTATATCAATATATATATATATATATATATATATTATGTACGTGCATATGTATTACGAACAAAGATGCTGTCTTAATAAACAAATCGATGAACGGCTTTCAGAAACTGTGCCAACGTTTTAATCTCGGCAACCTCCTCCACGTTTTCTGTTTAAATCGTAAAACTCACAGTAAATGTCAATTCATTTACGACTATCCGCATTTCAATAAGAAAGAAATAGGGGATGATTTTTTTACCTCGAATTCATTTTACTAAGGGTTGCTAACTCGTAATAATATTACAGATAATAATTGATAAATTTATATGAGAAAATTAATTTAATTAATTATAAGAAGAGTGTCATTGAATTAATTCATTAAATCTAAGTTATTATATTCTATTAAAACATATGGTAAATTAATATTTGTTATTGTTTCAAATAAATAACGTTTGAATTTTGTTTAATGGTAAATGCACATAAAAATAACATTATAATAAAACATTAATAAAATTACAAATAGGACGAGAGAAATAATTCAAATAAAAATAAGAAAGTTGTTAATAGTTTTGAATGAATAATTTTTGTTAAATGTATAAACAATATGTGTGTTAAAGAAATTGATTATAAAATCGTCTCGATTTGTATTCTTTTATTATACACATTTTACCAGAACAACTTTGATACTTCTTTTTAAAAGAAAACATTTTAAAAACTTGTACATCGAAGATTTATAGGATCGAGAGCAGAATTTCAAAAAGAAAAAATATATTTAACCTCAATAAAAATAAAAAGAAAACTAAAATAAAGAAATAATTGATATAAAATAAATCTTATATATTAAATATATATATATATACCTTGAACGTTTTAATTGGGATTGCGTTTTAAAGCATTTCCTTTTAAGATCTCTCTCCCAGCTGTTATTTGGCTGATAGAATCTCAAAGAAAACAACATGCGCTCTTTTAATCAACTAGAGTCACAGTCAACAGTAATACATATACAATAGTCACAGAAATGTTTCTTATCACTATATTGCACCTGTTCTATTATTTTATCTATCTTTGTTATTTTTTATCGTTCCGTTTTTACACATATGTCTCTTCGAATACGATCCCGATCACTTTGGTTAGGATTAAAGGGACAACCTAATTCATCAGGTTTCCATTTTAATTCTACACGAATAATTATAAGATATATTACTACGATTGTGATACATTAATTGCTATTCGAGAGACACTTGAAAAATATAATATTGTTCTTATTATAATATATGAAAACTATTAATTCCATTGCACTTTGCCGGTGTGTCACAACCGAACTGATAAACACAACTGGCTTTGAATAACCTCCTCCCAGTGCAACATTTCAACCCCTACTACTACCACTCATTGTATATCTCGATAGATATAAAACAACGATCTGAGCATGCGCACTAGCGTTTGATTCTACTTCACTTACAGGGCCGTACCATATATCGCAATCATATTTTTCTTTGATTCGATATATTTTTTATTATATTTATTTTTAAATGTCACTTTGTGTTTTGTAAATTATTCTTAATTATATTGGAATATAAAGAATGGATTGTATAATTTTCTTTGGTAATCGATTTCTTTTTTATTACCATAATTATTTCATTCGAAATATATATTATACTTACACGCGATTTATTATTTCCGATTAAAACACATCTTTTATTTTGATATTCTTTTTTTTCTCTTTTTATATATATATATAGTTCAATTTTAATAAATTCACTTTGTAGATTATTTTTAAATGTCTAATTGCTTCATCATCCAATGAAAAAAGCCAAGAACCGTGAAACTGAAACTCAATGGTATGCAGGTAGCTTTGATCCATTCCCAGATACTGCAAATTAATGGATAAAAGATAGCATGGGAAATCATTTTATCCAGTACTACGATTAAAACTAAAAAAAAAAGACAAAAAATGGATTTGTAAAATTTAAGTAATACGTTAATTAAATATTTAATTACATTTAACATATGTATTCAATTATATATACGCGAGAAACATACAATATCTAATAATTATACACTACCTAATTATAAATATTCTTTGTCTATAAAAAAAAAAGAAATAAATTACTTGCAAAAATTAATAAATTTACTTGTAGGGATCATCCGATACGGTGAATGACGATGTCACCGGAATTATTCCACTTTCAGATATAATTACTGGTTTGATCGGCCTATCATTGACATCTGTTTTTGTTTGTTCGATTTTAAAAACTACACTCTGCCCTTCGATTACCTGTCAAATTTAAATAATTACTCTTTAACAATAAATAAATTGTATTTATCTAGATATTTTGTACCTTCCCAAAAACAGTATGCTTTCCATCCAACCAAGGCGTAGCTACGGTTGTAATAAAAAATTGACAACCATTGGTATTTTCACCAGCGTTTGACATACTAACGAAAAATGGTCCGGCATGTGGTAAATCAAAATTCTCATCGTCGAAATATTGTCCATAAATGCTGATCGATCCCGTACCATCACCGTTTTCGATGTCACCGCCTGAGATTTTTTTATTCGTTTATGAAATATAATGTATTTTATTATTAAATCACATATATTTTTGTAAATAAATATATTAATATTGAGTTGTGTTCTATTCGCGATGAAATTTCAAAATACACCCAAATAAAAATTTTCCTATATCGTATTAACGCATTTGCAAACAAGTTTTGCCATAACAACAAGATTTCATTTGCAGTGTAAAAAATAAATGTGTTAGAGAAATACCTTGAATCATAAATTTCTTAATAATACGATGAAAGGATGTACCCGCGTAAGTTTTTCCATTAATACCGGTGGTAGCTATCGTAAGAAAATTCTTCACTGTTTTTGGAGCAACATCACCGAATAAACCTATAACAATTCTTCCGGCAGGATGATCATCGATCATTATATCAAAATATACCTCATCGGTGACTGTAAAACTAGTAGCCTGCAAGAGAAATAATTATTATTATTATACGTTTATAAAGTTTACTTATATATGTATACAATAAAGAATTCTTGATGATAAGGGTTCATAGGGAACTTGGACATAAAAAGAAGTAGAACTTAATTTATTAGTTATTAAGTTATTAACTTAGTTAAATTAAGTTCTACTTCTTTTTATGTTCAAGTCCCCTATGAACCCTTATCATCAAGAATTATAATTTTGGACGAGAGAAAATACTGAATAAACAATAAAGAATGTTGACTAAAGGGTTGGTTTAATACGCAACTCCGTCATGTTGAATTTTACAAAAGATTCGGATATGCAAAGTGAATTTACATAACATACTTGCATAATACATGGTTCCCTGAATTAATTTTCTATAATAAATTCATAATTTGTGTGCAACCGAATACCTTTCATTAGAAATTCTCCAATGCCACAGGTGATATTAGATTTCAATTTGAAATGTATGTTAGAAACGTGCTACCCTTACATACAAACGCATGCGCATGTATTCGTAAAAATGAGCGAGGGAAACCTTATATGTATTTGATATGTACGAACGCGGTACACTATTTGTTTTTTATTTGATATTTCTAATCTTATTTTTCAATCGTTTTATTTATTGCATTATAGTGTTTAAGGGTATTTGATTCTTGTCATTGCACATCGTAAAAGAAATTCAATAATATAATGATCTTTAATAAGAATTGTATTTTAATTTATATGATTTAGATACTTTGATTAAAGTTTATCTATTTTTTTTTTCCACAAATATATAGACTTTATTTGAAGAAAATCTTATATTCGTACATGATGAAATATTGTAAGTATCAACGATAAAATATATCACACAATAGTATTGGGAAACCATATGATTACAGCAGCAACCTATCTGGAAACCTCCAAGTGAGATGTATGTCAAGATAATTCGGACAAAACGTGAACATTCAATGCACAATTAAAATATATTAAACGATTATTGAGATTAGTTACGAACTATCGAACAAATTTACTATAAATATTTTTAATAATACCTTGTTGTTTGGTATAAGACTAATAAAAAAAACTATCTTTAAAAAACACTTCATGATTTTACGAGTTACGTTTAAATACATGGAATTTAACAATCCTGTTTAATTTTATTGATTGAAAAAAGAAAGAAGAAGAAGAAGGAGAAAAAGAAACCACAGCTTTTCGCGAACGATTTGTAACGCGTATCAAATTATTGTCGCGTTACATTGAGCTTAGAAATTTACGGTAGTTTCCGTCGAATAGTCAACGCGCTTCTGTCCAAGTCCAAACTCTTTATAAATTGCGTCTGCGCTCCTGAATAAATTCTTCTCAAAGGTCCAATTAGTTGAACTTCAATTTTCCTTCCTTCCAATTTTTCGTTTAATTTGTAATTATTTGCTTTCCTATGGATAAGTATCAATATTGCGATTTGTAATCTATAATAAAACAAATTGAACTTATTGGTTTTAAGGGATTATTTATTTATATTTATTTATTAAATATATATATATATATATATATAATAATAAAGTAGAATCTCTTTTAAGGTGTGATTATATTTAAGAAGTAATGAATAGGAATTACATTTATTGATACAACTGACAACATAGCAACGAGTGTTTTGTGTATGGAAGTGTTTCGTAGTACTCGTAATATGGGAATTTTTTAATATCTTAAAATATTTAAAAATTTGGAAATATATATATAATTAATGTGAATAAATAAAAATTGTTACAAAAAATGATAATAATTATATAATTAATATTATATGATTAATATATAATTTGTTTTATTTTTAACAATTAGTATGGCAACGAAAGGTAAAGGCAAGAGAAAAGGATCTACCAGCAATAATAAGAATAATGAGAAATCAACCAAAGGAAACAATGGAAAGAAAAGTAAAGGTGCAAAAAGAACGAAAAAAAGTGGAAGAAGAATAAAATTTACTATGGATATATTTAATGAAGAAGCTATGGAGAACGCTTATTATACGTGTCACAATATTATGGATGTTTTAAAATGTCGAGGATTTCCCTGGCCAGAAGCACAAAAGAAAAAAAAGAAAAAGGGGAAAAAATAAATCATTTTATAAATTTCTATATTACACATTATATATATATGTTCGTGACTCTATAACTTTTTAATAAATTTATATATATTTATCAGTTTTTTTCATACATTGTTTAAAAATTATAAACGTACAAATACACATATAATAAATATATATATATATATATTATATGTGTATTTGTACGTCGTATTACTATATAATTAAAATTAACCATACACTTATCTATTTGTAATAAATACGCATAAGTTTATAAAAAACTAATTATAATTTAATCTACGTTGTGCCATATCTCTGTAATACTTTTCTACATCAAATTCTGAATTTGATATCATAAATGGACCATTAAAAACACAATGTACGGTTACAGTTTGAAAATATGAGAGATCCGGTAATAACTATAAAAAAAAGAATAATAATAAAATATTAAAGTATATATTATTTTCAATCTATAATGCTGTGAATTATTGGATACTTACTTTCGGTGTCAATAAAAAATATTGAGAACTACCTGGCCTTCCTGTTATTTTAACCAATAATTCAAAAACTTTTCTTTCGTTAATTGCATCCATTCCCTTAAAATATAATTAATATTCTCTACATGCTATCGATTTTAATATCACGTAAAGAATGCATTAAAAAAAATGTGATTTTAAATACCTGATTGATTTCATCGACACAACGAAAAGGTACTCTAGATAATTCTTGCAAAGAAATCATATAAATAGCAGTAGTTAATGATCTTTCCCCACCACTTTGATGGTGTCTAGTCAATTCCTGCAGTTCATCTGTATCTCGGAATTTTACTCGAATTTTCAAACCATACTGATCAAAGTCCATCTGGAAGCACGTGCATATTCAAATTGACGTTTAATTTATCGAATATTAATCATAACAAATCCAAAGTTATATTTATTCATAAGAATTTAATAAAACTAAACCATATTATCTCCATGAGACAAGGTAACTTCTCCAGCGCATTTCATTTCTGAAAAATATGAACTAAAATTCACATTTATATGTTCAATTAATTTTTTCAAAGGTGGTAACCATTTTTCTCGTAATATAATAACATCTTTCGTAATAGATTCCAATCTTAATTTTTCCCTTTCTGTGGCTTCTTGTAAATCATTTATGACCGATTCTAATTCTTCAAATTCCCGAAATATCTATAAATATGACGTATGATAAGAAGTATTACGAAAAAGCAATAATAATAATAATCAAACAACTATGTTTTTTTACTAACAATTTCAGCATCAAAACTTTGTTTCATACAAAATACTTTGGTTTGCGCTACAGCTATTTCCTTATCTATTTCTTCAATTGTGAGTGGTAATTTACTAAATGCTTGGTTTATAAGTTTGAATGCCTCATCTTGCGGACTAATACCATTAGTAAGATCTTTTGCTTCATTAAATGCTTTAATGGCTTCTTGTTTTAAAGGTTTGTATTCTAATTCTAATTCTTTGAATGTTTTATCCGCTGATTCTAATTCTTGTTTCAAATCGTGGCTATCATTTTCCGTATGTAATAAAATCTGTTTATACAAATGTAATGTTAACTTGGCTTGTTCAATCATTGTTGAATATTTCAAACAATCTCCTAATAATAAATTATATTCTTTGTATTTATCGAACTGCTTATTTACAATTTCCTGCAAAAATATAAAGTAAAATTGATAAGTTATGTATACAGTATTATACACGTATATACATATATGTATATATAAACCTGAATATGCTTATTATAAGTCGCTATAATGTCTTCTTTACTCGTTCGTTCATTTTCTAAATTTTCGATTTTTTTACTAACTATAGATATTCTATTTTTAAGAACTTGAATTTGTTGTATGTTTTGTTGATATTTTGTTCGATCTTCACGATATTTATCTAATTTTTTAGTCTCTATAATTAGAACTTCATCCATTTCCTTTATCTTACTTAACATTTCTTCTTTTTTCTCCTTAAGATCTTTCAACCTAAAAAGGTATATTATTCCATGATTAATATAACTAAAATTGAAATTATAAACTCATGCATATGAAGTATTATAAGTATACCTATTTTCCATTTGTTGTAATTTATTTGTATCTAATACTATCGATAATATTCCATTTCCAGATATTTGTATCTTTTTAATCGATTTTTGACCAGTATATTTAGACATATTCACAGAATATATATGATCCTCTACAAATGTAAATTATATATAAAACCACATAATGATAACAAATGAAGTGTAATTCTAATAATTCTATATATATATTAGAAATGTAAGAAAGATTATAGAATTAAATTCAAATGTTAATATCTATAATATTACTCACCGCTAAAATAACAAGTTAAACTATGCGGTATATGTTCCACATTTTCTTCTACAGCACATGATCCAATTGGAATATTGTTCAAATTATATGATGATACTAGATATTTCATTATAGCAGGCGGTGCATCGAAGAGCGAAGCTAGATAATGCTTGAAACCAAATCTTCTGATATTTTTTAACGGTATATTCGGGTTTAAGTAAATTTTTTTCTCAGAATCGGCGTGTACTATGTTAACTTGTAAATTTTGTTGATCTCTCAAACATTTTGTTAATAAGTTCATATCCTCCTTATTTTCGCAAGCAAATGCCAGTAAATCTCTAAGAGAAATAATCCTTTCTAAATATTTGGAATATGTAATATCTTTGACATTAATCAATGTTAGCATGGGTTCATATATTTTTCCCCGAAATTTATCTTGATTTTCACGCAACCAAAGTACACCTTTATATGAATCAGGACTTCTCTGTCTTAAAAGCTCTAGTCGCTTTGCCTCAATTTTAATGGATTTCTGTTCTTCTGTTAAAGCTAAAGTAGAAGTATACTATTAATACAGTATCAAAAAAATTCAAAAATCAAATAAATTCAATTTTATACTTTAATTAATAAATAAAAATAAATAATTTATACTTCTAATTTCTCGTTCAATTCGTTCATACTCATGTTTACAAGTGGTCATCTGATTTGCCAATTTAATATTAACATCTTTTTGTTTTTCCAAGCATGCCAAAATTTCTCTTTGTTTTATTTCTAATGATTCTTCTATAAATTAAAAGGTATATTATATGATTAATTATATATAGGAATAAAGTATATGAAACAGGTAATATTAAGTACAAACCTGAACCAATATCTTTAATCATTAGACTTAAATCGTTATCTAATTTGCTTTTTTGCTGCTGTGCAAGATTTATATCCTGATTGCGATTTTGTTCTGCTTGTATCCTACCTGAACATTCATTTTCACTTTCTTTAATTTCGTTTTCAACTTTAAGAATGTTAATCATTACTTCATTAGCTTTAGATGATTTTTCAATGATTTTATTTTTATTCTAAAAATATAAAATATTAATTTTATTATTGCTTTCGAGTTTTCTTTTTGATCTATAGTAAGAGTACTCTAATGATATTTGTAATAATAAACATACATATTCATTTATTATATTTTGCTGCATGTTAATATCCGATTGTATTTTCTGTATCATATTTTTTAGGGGCATAAGTTTGGCTTCTAAAGATTTCACCTTATTCTCAGCTACATCTCTATTCTTTTTTGCCTTTTGTATATGTAAAATAAAAAATGTTTTAGAAAACCAATAAATACAATAATTGAATTCAATATCGAATTTAAAAGAATTACTCACTTCAACCAAACGCTTTCTCTTTTGATCGTATAACATCCAAGTTTTCTTCTGTTTTAAAGTTATAATTTTGTTCTTTATTGCTTTTTTTTCTTTGATAGTACTTACAATTCCCTTTAAATGTTCATATTGTTGTGATTTAGTTTCTAATATGCGTTGTTTAGTTAATATTCTTGATTCTAACTCTTTAAGTTCACTACGATATTCTTTCAATTTCATATGGTATTCTAATAATATCGGATTTCCAACAGATCTTTCTGTGTTTTCTAATAATTCTTGGGCATTCATTTTTGAAAAATCATGAACTTTATCTTGTGGAAGAAATTGACATAGATTATCTACCTGTAAAGATAAATAACAAACTTTTTAATTATGTAATGTTATTTCTATAATATATTATCATTATTATTCTCCCATTTATGGGTTTGATGAACTTTTCTATACCCTTTCAATGTAGTCTACTATCTTATTAAAATCCATCTTATTGTCTCTCTAGAGTCAACATCATATGGTGTTCCAAGTACTAACCATGCCCATGCTGTTGATTACTATTTCCATAGATAAATAATTTGAAAAATCGAATCAAATAGATACCTGAATATTAAAACTATGTGTTATTTCTAGTATATCTGCATAGTTGCTGGATTGTCCATTTAACAACCAAAATGTTTTCCCAGACGTATTAAATATTCTTGTAATTGTCACAAATTTTGTACAATTCTCCTTCAATTGTATCTCTATTTTTGCTTCATTGCAACCATTCTTGACATAATCCTTAACATATAATGCTCTACCAATAATGTTAGGTTTACCTCCTAAGCCAAGTACAATTGCACATACAATTGTTGATTTTCCAGTGCCATTAGGACCAATGATTAAATTCAAATTTCTTCCAGGTTTGATGATAACCTGGTTATAAGTTCTACAAATGAGAATTGAAATATTAATGATAAGTATTTATACCATTAATTGATAAATTATGGAGTTTAATGTATCCATATTTAATTGTAAATACTTACACAAAATTTTCAAGATAGATTTGTTTTATTATACCCTTTTCAATAATGTTACCTTCCATTGCATTTTTTAAAATCTCGTACGTTTATAAATTTGAAAGAAATTACTTGTATTATGATCGAGACTATTAAAATTGATCTATTAAATATTTCCAGTATTCACATCTCTTTTACCTTGATTATGTTTCAATTGAAACTTATACTTAAATTATACATTATGTACATTATTGCATATTTATCAAATAATAATTAATCGGAATAAAAAAATGTAACAAACAAACATAACCACGAAGTAAAATTTTCATTAAATAATTTGTACAATAGAAGTTTCCATTCAATTAATAAATAATTAATATAGATAATAATAAATAATAGATATATATAAATAAAATGACATTTAATAATTAGTTCTTAGTATAATATTTTTTAAATAATAGTAAGCACTAATTTTTCAAACTATCAACAACACATTTCAAATACTTTGAACTGCCATTACCGCATAAATTACTACTGTTTCAGTTAGGTTAAATTTAGGTTAGTATAATAACCTAAGTTAGGGATTAAATCCTGCGCGCCTTATTTGAAATGTGACAAATTCGTGACAAATATATATATATACAATTGCGTACATATTGTATAATTTTTGTGTTTTATTATTATTAAAATAGTATAAATAATCTAATAAATCTATTAACCGAAAGAAAATTTCTATAATAAATCATTTAGTTATACTTTTAAAATGCATTTGATAAATGTTGCAACCGGGTGACAAATATTTTTGGTGTGCTTCTAGCCAGATAGTATATCTTTCGTTATGCAGTCGTTTTTTTTAAATAAATGAACAACTGTTCACACTGATAATGATTAAGAATGCACATTTATTTGTTTTCTTATCGTTTTCGGACGTATCCATATCCAACAAAGAATCCTAACTCGCCCTAAGTCCTACATTACAATTGTATAGATATAGTCTAATAAAGTATGTTACATATTAGCAGGTAATATTATTTATTTACTCATCATCACTGCGATGAACACATCATTAGTTAATGTATTTTATCCCAAGGGTGATAGCGATCGATTAAAAAACGCCATCGCTATGGTTACTTAATTGCTAACAAATGATCTACCGACTCATAAAGGTCCGAAATAAAGAAATTCCATGCAGTTTAAAAGGATATTAGTCGTCGAATCATTGTCATATTGTGTCAGAGTCATTAAACAAGGTTTTCTCAATCGTGAAACATGAAATTTGAAGTACCTGTTAATCGTAAAAAATGTTTCCTTTTTCGCGCTAAAGATTATTGTTCTTTGATGAAGCCATGCTTTTTCATTTGTTGCATACTCGGTGTTTTTCCGTATAAGGTCACTTCATCAACATTGAAATTTTCCAAATTAGGTTACGTATATTCAACGTTTGTAACAAGCATCTACGTTATTCACGTATTTATATATTTATATCAAACCGATGTATCCGGTACATTACAATACGACAATGTACCGGGAACTTTACAGGCAAATTTTTATTACATCCTTGGTACCGCGGTAGCCATAATCGCATATTGTAATACGCATAGTAGATTGTTATTCCTTGAAAAATTATATATAGTTGCTTCAAAGTTACCTTCCAAAACTTTCAACGAACTCTCCAAATTCATTCACGCGAAAGATATCTTCGGTTTTCTTTTTTTAATTGGACAAATGCCAAACGTTATGAGTAATTCGTTGAATCAAACATTCGGTAAATTATCCGGGATGTATGCAACATTAATAGTTTTTATAATGGATATGCTTTATATGAATTGTACTTGCGTAATCAAGGATTGTTTTATAAGGATTAACGAAAATTTAAAAAATCTTCAATTAATTCTGGTAACTGGTGAGCCTCATCTATTGAGAAGGGTCTATCACGAAAAAAATAATCCTTTACTTTTAATGGAATTGAAGGCTATTAAAAAAAGACACCAACAAGTCAGCGATATTCTTCAACAAATGAACACGATATTTGGTTCTCAAATTATTATAACGTCATTAATGACTTTTGCAGAGGTAACCTTTAGTTTATATTTTTACATTTTACGAACGGTCGATAAAAAAGAAGTCAGCTTGGAAAAGCAAATTTGGTATGCGTACTTCATAACATCGGTAGCATATTATTCCATCAAGTTAAGTTTAATAGCGTGGGCATGTGAGACCGCTAAAAATCAAGCTGCCGAGGTTGGATCTAGAATACATGAGGTTGTTATCAATACCACAGACAAGGATATTAAAAACGAGGTAAAATGTCTTTTTTTTTCTAAAAAAAATTCTCCACGAAAGTTTTACTTTAACAATGTTATCCCTGACGCATTTTGTAATATTGCAGCTGCAATTATTTTCCTTGCAAGTATTGCATCGAGATAATACGTTTACCTCGAAAGGACTAACTATGGATGCAAATCTTTTAACAACGGTTTGAATAATTATATTAATTAATTATTAAAACTTGCATGATACAACTTTGATAATATTCTTATTTGCCATTTTTTTGTTTTTTCTTTCTTCGTAGATCGTGGGCAGCATTACAACGTATTTATTGATACTAATACAATTCTTGATTTCCTTAAACCCATGCAAATCACACAATAATACCAATGAAGCGTTTTAAAAATCATAACAAGAAAATATATTGAATAATATGATTTTTCCATCTTCTAACTCATGTGTGATAATCTTATTGATTTCTTTTACTACCAATGTTAGAAATCCTATAGAATATTTTTTGTCTAACATAGAAATTTTCGTTACGATATATTGTACAAATATGCAATGATTAATGCTGTTAATTGCGTCAGATTAAGAAATATATATTACGTAAATAAAAGCGGTCCGAACTTCGTCCCTGCTTTCAAGTATTTTATAACAGTATCGAAAATACATTCACATTTGTATATATATATACATACATACATATGTGTATATCTTAAATAAACAGAATAAGAAAAAAAGCTACGAAAAGTCTAATATTTATACGTTTCTAACTACTAGAATAGATTACAACCGACAAAGTCAACGAAATGACGAAGTTCTTTTTGAAGTGAAGACGATGTTCTTGTCAAACGATAGATACATAAAGTTCTTCCACAAGGTAAACGTGTTTTTGATGATCTACGAGTTTTTTTCAGCCGAATGAACGATTCAGGTCTGTCAATGGTCAAAGCTCGTCGTTCCACTTTTTAAACGCATGTTTCCGTCAGTTGCGAAATCTAAAAAGGATTCACATCTCTTATTATCTACTTTCTATTAACAGCCACAAATCGATAACGAATGTGTTTATATTCATCGATCTATCAATAATATATACATACTGAAGTATATTTAACTTTTTATATTCAAAACTGAGAGAGAAATTTATTAATTTTACATTAAATTTCAGATTTTTATAATCACGAATATAAACGAAAAACAAATACAACAAATTCGATTAAAGTTAGAATGAAAATAACGTTTATTAACCCTTCTTTGCATGATGATGGAAATTTCAATCATAATATTTAGTCAACAAAAAAAGGTACTTAAAACCCTTCTACTGTATATTTGTTGTTGCTGGCAACTTTTTAAACGACTATTGCGTACAACAAAACGCAGTTTGTCAAAAAATACCACTAGGATTTTTTTTCAATATTTTTCCTTCAATCTAGAGCATTAATTACATCACCCTGATTTATTTAAAAAAAAAAAAAAGAAAAAATCATGCAAAGAAGGGTTAATAACAGTATCATGTATATATATATATATGCTTCGTTAATAAAATAAAATATAAAGTTATTGCGGATACACCATAAGTAATAAGAAGAATGGGAAAATAGATAAAGAAGTAGAAAAAAAAAAAAAAAAAGAAAAAACGCGTTCTGTTCATTCATAATTAACGACGCAATTCTTCAATCAATCCTTCTCATTATAATCACCATGAATAAATTTATCATTCGTTTATTACTACAATAAAGAATCACACGACTAGTAGCACGCACGGTGGCCGACGACCATTTCTATTTTTTCTTATCTCTATCACATGAATATTTTTCTTAATAGAATTAAATATAACGAGAGAGAGAGACTTCCTTGTTTTGTATTATATATTTCGAACGAATTGATAAATGTAATGGGGGGTAGGGGGTAATAATCAATCGCATGAGAATTCGATATCTTCTCATTTATTTTACTTCAAATGTATTGTAACAATACCAGACGACAATTTTCATTTGATTTACGTATACGTATATGTACATATATGTACATATATATATATATATATATACAATTCATTTCATTTGCGAATCATTTTACGAAAGATCATCGTATGTTTGTTTCAGCATTTATCGTTAATAATGTGTGGTTAATGGAATAAAAATCATGAAGTTATTTCTAATTTAGGCGATAAGGAATGGGATTCTCGTCTCGTGCAATCCGGCGTAACATAAAAGAACGATCATCATGCGACTGCGCGCGAATGTTACGAAGAAATCGAGGAGGCGCCAGCTTTTATTATGAAGCGCACCCAGTTGTCAGTATAGCGCAGACAGTTGCGCGAATCAGCTCGTTATAAAAGGAAAACATTTTATTTTATCTCTATTAACACCCCGCCCCTTCCCCTCTCCACCCCCACGATATTTCTAATTTATTTTCCGTGGGTGCCCGAAAAAAATTTGCGAAAAAAAATTATAAGATAAATTTGCGAAAAACAATTTAAGATATAATAACACGTAAAATTAATGAATGGTGTTGATGAATGTAAAAAATACTTATGTATATTTGAAAAAGAAAAAAAGAAAAAATTATAATAGTGTTTCAAACGACGACGACGAAGACGACGACGATTGGTTGGTTGGTTGTGAGATGTCAGTTACTTTTTTTATCGTATTGCGAAGTGCGTTAAGTGAAAAATAATATCGTTATCATCGTGTGACAAATAAACTTTTCTCATTGAACTAAATATATACTTTTTGCGGCAACGACGGCGGCGTTGAATTATACACGGTGACGCAATGCGAAAAGATTTTCACGGATTTTTGGTGACACCGAGCAGCGAACACCGAGTTCGCGATTCGCTGGATGAATTGCCATAAACAACCAATTGGGAATTAAATCGAGTATGTATTATGCTAATCAATGTTTACCTTGTTCAACCTGTATTCGTTAATTCGATTAATCGAAACGATGATGATGATTTTTTTTTTTTTTCTGTATATTGATTATTATCGAGTTTGAAGAGAAATACATCGATCACAAATCAAGTTTGGTTCTTATAAAAAAAAAGAAAAAAAACGTTGGCACAATTTCGTAACAAAGTTAACCATAACGACGCTCTTGGTGTTTTATTATAATTTAGGAAATTTGATTTTCGCTAATAATCTCGAAGACAAAATTTCTATTCTATCTCTACAAAGAATTAGAAAACTTTTAACCGAAAAAAAAAAAAAAAAAAAACATTTTATCAAAACTGCATTCTCCCTTCCCATTTGCCACATTTCTATCCTTCAAATATAATTTATCATCTACATATTTTTCTTCAGAATTCGCGTTTCATTCCAGTAAACAAAAATCTTATGTTAATACGAAGAAACAACAAAACACAACAGCAACGAATAATAATAATAATAATAGTACATTTTTATCGTAAAAAAAAAAAAGATATCGATTAATCGTTATACATTTGTTTGTTTCGAACGTTCGAAACAAATTTGTTATCAGCGTGGCATCGATCGTATTTTAACAAAAAAAAAAAAAAAAAAAAAAAAAAAAAGAAGAAAAGAAAAAAAAAAGAGAAAATTGGCAACTCTTTGCGATCGTCATCGTAAGTAATGATTTTGATGTGCACGATGAAGAGAGAAGAAGAAGAAGAAGAAGAAACAAGATTAAGTCGAGCGTGAACTTACGTTTCTACATAAAACGATAGGTATATACACTACACACATACATTATATTTACATACGTGCGTAAATAATTACGAGCGTGCGCAAACACACGCATACATAGATAGATAGATACTCGATAAAAGTCATCTTCTTCTTTAGTAGGACTCGCGTGCAAAATCACGGGCTCTAAATTTCGAAAATAGAATTTTGATAACTTGGTATTTATTTCGCAAGTGACGTCCGATTGTTATTTACGTGTCATATTGTTTTATGCATTAGGTTTTCGTTTCGTTAAGAGAATGAAATTAATCAAAAAAAAAAAAAAAAGAAAAAGAAAAGAACTGAATTATTCTTTTATTAGATTCTTTAAACGTCACGCTTGTATTTAAAGAAGTTGTGTCATTTTACGAAGTTTTGCATTAAAAAAAGAAAAAAGTGAAGAATCACGATAATCAATTACAAAAAAAATATATATATATATACAATATAACACACAATAAAATATTTAATTACTTTTTTAAACTTTAATTCGATATATTTGAACCAATTTATTCAGCATGATAAAAGTTATATGGGGCCACTTAGATTATATTAGAAAGAAAAAAACAAATTTGATTGTAAGGTTCGATGAATAAGATGTTGCGTAGAATATAACGAAACGATCGTTAGAAAGTAGGTAGGTAATAGTAATAGAAGTAGAAGAAGAAGAAGAAGAAGGGTCGTTCGCTTGTAAATCGGTGTCTCGAGTTGGCATTAGTTTAGCGTGCGTGTAATTTGTACGCAAATCCTATTTGGTTCGTAGGTATTATTTTCGTACGTGCACGTTTACGTTAGATAGAAGAATAGTATTTGATCCATCACATCGATCGATTAATTTTCTAACGAAACAAATAATTTTTTTTTGTTTAAATATTACGATTATATTTGATATAAGTTTTCCAACAAAGATTAATATTTTCATTAGGCTTTCGTAGACTAATAGTTTGACCTCGAAAGGCCAATGGTCCATTCACAAGTGTTAGGAGAAAGAACGAGAGAGAAATACCCACTTGTTTTTCTCGAGGTCTTCCTTAACATCGTATGATGATGATGCCACGTAGCATCATCGTGTCTTGTAAAAATACAAATACATAGATGCATTAGGTCGATTTGTCGTTGATGTTGGTTGGTTGTCGTCGACGACAACACACCAACAACGTTTTCGACGACACATCGTACGAGAAGATAAAATCGGATCTGGAATGACTGTAAAACGCTATCGAATGACTCACATTACTCTCGAATGTAGGAGGAGGAGGAGGGTACTTATAACATATATACTATTTTTTTCGAATGCGTATCGCTGCCTTCATTGGGACAAACAAAATTGTTTTGTAGCTTCGTTGTCTCTTCGTCATCGTCATAATCATAATCATAATCATAATCATAGTCATAGTCATCTCTCTGCGTACCGATGAAATTTCTTTTCTATTATATATATATATATGTATATGTATATTCATATGTAGAGGTGTATATACTTTACTCTTTCACACTCTCACTCTTAATATATTATTTGTTTTTTTTATTCGTTATATGTGATATATTTTAACGACCTCGAGATAAGATTATCACGATTATCATAAATGTCCGTGAGTTTTAAGTTCGCATAACAAATTTGAAAATGAAAATCTATGTTAATTTCGTGTATTAGAACGAATTATTATAATTCATCTTATAAAAGTTAAACTATTACGGTTTTATCTTGAGTATAATATGTATCATGTGTATATCCTGTCGCGAATAAACTCATTCGGATGATCTAGATTTTATACAAAGAAGAAAAGAGAAAGAGAAAAGTAAAAAAAGCACAAAGATGTTTGATAATTGGATAAATTAGTTGATACGAATGTTTTATTAATTTTTCGTATTTAATGTAAATTATAATCTAAAACTTTCTCGTGTTATTCTTCATAGTCGTGTCATATAACAGAGAGAGAAAGAGAAAGATAGAACACTCTTCAAGTTTTGCTTTTGAGCTGAGAAGAAAGGGAAGAGGAAGTTGAGATGGAAGCCAAGTGACCATGGCACGCGCGAGTAACGGATCTTTCGAATGGCGGCGTATAAACTTGCTGTTAATAATTTACGTGGGTGGGTGGGTAAGAACGCGAATTTTTATATTTTCTTTTCTTATTTTTTTTTTT
>NW_014569803.1:204540-223477 GCF_001313835.1 Polistes canadensis
AAAAAAAAAAAAAAAAAAAAAAAACTTAACACGCTTTACCTGCGCAAAATCACACGATCGAAGGTGAATAAAATTGATATGCATTATCTCACGGTACAATTCTATATTTATCGACGCATAGTAAATAAGACACTCGCGTTTCTCTCCGACGTCGTCCTTCGTTTTTTTTAATCATTCATGAATTCGCTATAATAAATGACATATTTTTTTTCTTATTTTGCGAAGAGAGAAAAAGAAAAAGAAAAAAAGAAAAAAAGTAAAAGTAATTCGATAATATTTCTAAAATAAATTATATAAATATATACTTTTTAAACGAATCGGGGGTTGTTGTTTTTTTTTTTAATTCTGTCGAATGTCAAATTTAAAATTGAAATGAGAGATGGACGTTTGCTAAAACGACGATCGATGATGAGCTTTATTATTTTGACGTAAATTCATACGTCATTACATTAGTTACAATTCATGTTACCTATATTAAACATAACGGTGTAAACTAACGTTAAATAAATATATATCTATACACATATATGTATAATATGTTCTATTTTGCTTGCATATATGATATGTCGCGCCCGCGTATGCGTATATAACAGAGTATTACCGTACGCGTGACGATGACGAAAATATCTACCTAGATCGTTATATAGAGATACTTGTGACGTGAAAACTCCTCTCGTGGGAGGAGGAAGATACCACCTTATTGCGTCTTCTTAGCAGAGTTTGTCGTCTCATCGTCACGTTGCTAGAGGAGGAGGAGGAGGAGGAGGAGGAGGAGGTACCTCGATGATGACGATGTTCGTTCCATCAATGGCATCAAGTTAAGATCGCAAACACACAACCGTTCTGACGTAGGAAAATAAAATAAAAGACTAATAAAAAAAAGGAAGGCTGACCGTGGCAATCAGCTGTTTACCCAGTAATACTATTGACGAAAATTAATAGTAAACTATCCTTCTTTTTTCCTATTTTTTTTCTCTTTATTATTTATTTTTGTATCATAAATAAATGAGAAACACGTTGGCCGTCAACGGTATTATGCACATTATACATTGAATAGATTTATTAAATGTAAAGTATAAACACGTGTATATATATATATATATATATATAGTAAATACACGTGAATGTATATATATATATAGTATATATAAATAAAGTATACATAATATGCTTCAATCTTCTAACACAATAAAATGAAATTACGTATCTTCGGTTGTAATTTAGAAAAGATATTGCGTAGCTCGTTTACTCGAATTAATTCCTAAAAATTTAGTGAAGAGTTTAATGTGAAAAATGTGATGCAAGATTTGACGTTCGAGTTGAAATAATATTTTAATATTAAAGCTTACAACGAGACACACTTTTCGTGTATACTTGTTCTATCTATTCTACCGTGAGCGGTCAAATGACCGCTTTAAAAAACAACATTCGTCTTAATATAGAATGAGATTTATAGCCAATTGGATATAGCGAACAATACATATATATTTTCTTTTATTAACACAAATGAATAATAATATATTCTAAATTTGATATGTGCATGTTTTTTTTCATAGTATTGTTTTACTATTTATACAATTATTATAAATGAATTACATTTTGACGAATTACCGGACGCGGTCAATTTGATCTCGCTCATGGTAGGTTTTTAATTAAATGCAATATTAGAGATAGGATAGATCAGTTAGAATACACGCATATTTATTACGTCATTGATTTATCCAGTTCGTCGTTCTTCGACGATCGATCTACATTATTATAGTTTTTATCGCACAACACATATATATATATATCTTTCTTTTCCTTCCGTTCGCAATGAAAAATGTCAGATGTCGAGCAGAAAGGGAGTGACAGAGAGAGAACTGTAAAAAAGAACGATGATAACGGGGAATACACACATATTATTTATCTATCTTTTTTTTTCTTTCTTTGTTCAAAGTCGAGCCAACGTACCTACATACATTTATATATATATATACACACACACATGTATATATATACTAACTTACTAACCTTACGTGCGTTTTATTTTTCGATCGCTTTCTTTTTATTACCACATTGGTGTTTTATTGTTTACTACCACACCTGTAACTACGACCAGAAGTGAGAGAAAAACAAGGGGGCACTGGTTTACGATGAATCACTATGATGAAGAAGGCGGATCACAGCCTGAGGATGACGCTGAAAAAGATAAAGAGTTCGAGGAGTCTGTATTATACACGTCGGTATAATAATATCCGATTTGCTTGTTCCTCGTGTTCAAACGACAAAGTAAAGTTACTTGCCTCGAGAAGGTGGGGGGAAGTAGGCGTTTGACCCTACCAAGAAGATCGATGATGTAGATTTCATGTTGTTTCTTTAGCTTTGAGCTTGCTGATACAATACTTTTAGTGATAATATCGAAATAAAGAAGAATCGATAAGGATAAAGAAACAGGTTTCAAAGCACGATATTATGTTTCTTTATTGTGTATGTGTGTATGTATTATTACCATATTACCGTATATTATGCATATATATGTTACCGTCAAAGCCAGAAATCAGTCATTGCTTGTAATTCCTAGGTATTGTTATCAATGCAAAGCGCTTTTCGACGTAAAAAACATTTCTTTCTAAACCTGTTTATCTTCCGATACGATAGGGAACTGAAGATACAGATTTCCGTAGAAATTTCTATGAATATCTGTCTAACTAATGTTTAGAAAATATAGCCTGAACCTTTGCAAATCGATTTATAACTCGATAAGTTATTTTACACATAGACAAAAGAGTGCACTTTAATTTAATATAAGTTTCATTAAAATCCATTTGCTAAAAGTATAAAAAATATTTGCCGAAACTTTTCAAAGAAATTGCAAAGATGCACAACTTACAGCAGTGCATTCTCTGACATTTTCTGCATTTTATATGCTAAATTTATAACTCAATATGGTATTTTACGCGTAGATAAAAGAGTGCACTTTAATTTAATATAAAAATCATTAAAATCTATTTGCTAAAAGTATAAAAAGTATTGGCCGAAATTTTTCAAAGAAATTGCAAAGATGCACAACTTACAGCAGTGCATTCTCTGACATTTYCTGAACTTTACATGCTAAATTTATAACTCGACAAAGTATTCTACGCGTAGACAATAGAGTGTACTTTAATTTAATATAAGTTTAATTAAAATCTATTAACTTTTAGTATAAAAAATAGTTACCGAAACTTTTCAAAGAAATTGCAAAGATGCACAATTTACAGCATTGCATTCTCTGACATTTCCTGAACTTTACATTCTAAATTTATAACTCGATATGGTATTCTACGTGTAGAAAAAAGAGTGTACTTTAATTTAATATAAGTTTCATTAAAATTTATTCACTTTTAGTATAAAAAATATTTACCAGAACTTTTCATATATCTATATATGATACATGTAAATATTTTCTGATCTAAAACATTGTTGCAAATCGTTAATACATGTAATTTACTTTATACAAATATGCTATTTTTTTTTATTTTTAAAACGAATGCACGCGAGAAATAAGGTGATAAGCCAAAACATAAATATACCTAATATACATGTTTCATATGCATAATATATTTGCAGTTTATGTTTCGAGGGCGATCTTTTTTACTTTTCTTCTTATGTTTTTCAATGCAATGTGCGATGCATTCCACTGCGATGAGTGGGATTATTCGAGCGAGCGAGATGAATTGTAAGAGGTCGATGCCTTTTCCACCCACCACCACCACCACCAACGCTACTATTGCATATACTTCTATCCTTCCTTCCTTCCTTCCTTGTCGATTGACCGAGCTTGTCCTTGACACTGCTTGATACTGTATATTCGACTAAATAAGTTAAACTATACCACCATGCCGCTTATATGGCACCATTGGATGGACCCCGTTAAGGGTGGTTAACATTTATATGTATCACATATGTGTATATAATATTAAACGATCAAAGGGGCGTGGTCACCATACCTTGTTTTCTCAATTTTTTTTTCGCGTGGCAAGTTAAATGCTAAAACAAGTTAAACTATTAGAATGTGAATAATATTTGCGATATTATTGTTTATTCATTGTTTAAACATTCGTTATCGATTCAAAGAAAGATAGAACATGTTACAAATGAAATAAGTATAAGATATTTTCTTTAGCAGATTATGCAGTTAAACTGTGGTGGTGGTCGGGGGAGGGGAATGTGTTTATAAATCGCGTTAACACGTTTGTATGCACGCTTGTAGAGAGAGAGGATACGGTGGTTCTTCATCGTTGTAACCCATGACCTACCCAAGACGAGATTCTCTTGGCTTTATAGTTCGCGAATGAAAATTCATGCCGACGTGTGTGAGCGTGTGTGTTGTTTTTCGCGATCAAGAGAGACTCGAGTATTGAATCGATACACCTTGGCCTTGAGTGAGAGGTTTTATCTCTTTTATAGTCTTCGACGTGTTTAAGCAGCGCGCGTTGTGAATCTCGTGTTATCGATAATGTGTGTGTGTATGTGTATGTATGTGTTGCCACCTTTTTAACGACTCGGAAAGTTGCATGTGGTTAATAATGTTTCTAGCTAGTCGACGACAAAAACAAACACTTTTTGCGACATCTACAAAATGGCAAAAGTTTGTACAGTAATAATAATTTAACATCGATGACGAGAAAAAGACTCGATTGTCGTCATAATCGATACAATGTATATAGTATTATGTGTTTTTCTTTTAATTGTTTTGTTCTTCTTATTCTTCCTTTTAATAATGTTCATTTTAAGTATCGCGCAAGTTTCTCGTAGCATACGCAAATAATGTTACGTTATTTACGTCACAGTGTACGTTATAAATTATAATTTTTCTTTTTCTTTTTTGTTTTTTTTTACTTAACAAGGAAGAATGTGAAAGAGTATTGGATTACAATGACCGTAAAACAACTAGCTTGGCTTGAATACGTTCATAAATCTTTAGATTCGATTATGGCTCTCTTATATGCATAGGAAAGAAGCTATTCTTCTTCTTCTAGCGTTTTTTTTTTCTTTTCTATAATAAAATTCTTGGACTTGTAATCTTCATTGATTATATAACGTTAAATAATCGATACATACAATAATGAAGAAGAGTACCCGTAAAACGTATGCATCGTTACACGCAGTTGCGAATTTATTGATATTGCAATCATACCGGCGCCTAATAGTTTAAAAAACTCGGAATATGAAAGAAAGAAAAATCATTCAAATATAATATAAACGTTTAAATATCCAACGATGGATGGATGGAAGATGGTCCTCCTCCTCGTGTGTCTGCATTTTACTGCTCGTATACGACGATAATTGTTGTTTATCACAGTTGATCGGAGTAGGCGATTTCGATGTGGTAAAAACTGGTAGTGTCATTGTGACGTCAATCAATATCAAAGCTTAACGAGCAAACAATATTTTTGTATAGACATAAATAATTTGCATTTGCGCAATGATAAAATAAAAATTAATGTAAATTAAAAGATACAAGAGAGATATTTTCATATATGCATATACATAAATACATATTTATTTGATGGATATCAAATAATGATATTCGATTATACGATGATTAAAAGATCTCTTAAAGTTCGCAGTTATATTAATATACATTTTTTCGATGAAGCCTATTCGAAAAAAAGAAAAAAGAAAAAAAGGTATATTCGCGATAGCCAGTATATGCGTTTATGTAGAGAACAAACATTTTCAAACTGTCCTTGATGATGATAGCTCGATACGTGTTCGAAAATACAACGATCGGGAAGCTTATATATATGTGAGATAGCTATTCTCGTTACTACTGGGCGTCATTGTACCTTGAAACATATTGTTTGTTATCAGCGACGCGAGAACATTTTTATAATAACCGTTCTTGTATTAAAAAAAAAAAAAGAAAAAAAAATGGAAAGCGCTAAGCTCGACGGCTTTGTTTTTTTTTTAAATTATTTTTTTCTCTTTCATCTTGTTGTTTTTAATGGAATATAATCAAATGATACGCGCCTACTGTTGGTTCGTGCAAAACTACATCATTTCTGCGAATCGTGATGCTATTATAATTTATGTATATTTATATATAGCATACAAGCATACATATATGTATTGTCTTGCATATTTTATTTTTACAACGATCATTACCATTACGATTTACCATTAATCTCATTCGTATAATCATAAAATCAAAATTTTTATTTTACGAGCCACGATCTTTCGCGCTACAATTAAATTATTTATGAAAATTTGGATGGTATATTTTAACGATCACGATTAATTATTTAATTATTTATTATTATATTATATTGGTAATAATAAAAATCTACTTCCTCTTTTTATTCCAAGTTTGTTTTGCAATATGGTCTACGATTTGATCTATTAAGTTATTATTTCGGAAAGTGTTTTCATTTTTGTCTTGATAAACTTTACACGTGTACAATATCGCGTAATTTATTTTATTTCTCAATAAATTTATTTATATTTCAAAACTATGTAAAAAAATGAGTTAAGTGTACTTAAATATGGTCCTTGGTATTGCTTTAAAAGTATGCGAAAAAACGTACATGTTAATTCTTATTCATACATATACGTGTTGTGTTTCATATTTACGTATTCGTAATGTGGATAATGGACGAGAGTTCGTATCACATCGGTAAGAGTTCAATTTATTTATTTACAGAGGACATTCTTCGTGCTTTATAATGTTTTATTCATTCGTGATAAGAAGGGTCATAGGTTAGGGCGACTAAATTGCAATCGTTTTACATTTGTGATCATGCTTGATAAAATTTCTCTTTATCTTTATCTTCTAACCAACGTCATTCGTGTCGCCCACTTTAGAAAAGTGTGTCGAATAGAAGAGACCCTCGAACGAGATAGCCTGCTATTCGTCCTTATTTACTTCGTAATAGTCTTCATATGATGTAACAAGAATACAAATTCTAACCATACCCACACTTGCTAGTTATGAGACATTTCTTATTGGTAGTATATTGGCTTGGGGAAAAAATTTCTTCGTAATTACAGGATAGATGGTTTTAAGATTCACTTAACTCTGATCAAAACCTATCACACTTTCCTATGGTTACTTTAAATTGTATTAATAGAATATCTCAAAATGTAAATAATTTTCATCAAAATATAGATTTATTTAATCAATTTATATCATTTATCAAACCTGCCATTTTTACCTGACCTCTTTTATATAAATTCTGTATTAATTGATAATACCGTAGAATAAAATAAAATAAAATAAAAAATATTAATCCTTAACGAATTACGTGTATATTCGTTCTGTGAACACATCTATGAATAGATTGAAAGAATACAAAAGAAATAAAAAAATGTCTAGTGATTTAATGAATAAGGGAGAAAGCTTATCACGATTCAGTAAGACGAGAACTAAGCAAACTATGTTTTCTCGTAACCATAACCTTGTACGTTCACACTGACGCACGAATAAAACGTGTATGTTTTTCAACACATAATTCTCAACCGTGTGTTAGAATCAATGTTATTTTGTATATATTCTTTGCTTAAAATTAGACTGTTTTCGGATTTCTTAACTAACTGACATCGATTTTAGTAATCTTCCAGTACGAATTGTTTAATTCTCATGAAAAAAATAAGCCTGTTGATAATATTATTCTCGTCTACGAAAGATTATACGAAAGATAAAAGAAACTTTTTATCTACGTTCATCTAAAATCTAGTATATAATACAGACCTTGACTACTTTGATACTAATCTATACATATAATTGTGTCGGTAATTATGACAATTAAGTCGAAAAATTGAATAAATTTATACACTTAATCATTTGATAACATTAATAATTGTAATATAAAATTATAAATTTTTCCAAAATTTGTCAATCTCAAAATAATGATTTATCTTATGATATAAATAATTGCAATAGAAAATAAATGATTAAAATTTCGATTATTATTTAAAATTATCGTCATAATTATCGACACGTGTAATGCACGTGTCTATTTCTTTTGTTTGTTTTTCTTGCAAAACTAATCAAAGGAAATAAAAAAAGTCATTAAAGATAAAGAGAAGGTGGACGGTGAAAGCAAAATCGTTTCTATGTGAAACGACGACAACGACGACGACGACGACTATTATTATAAGGGAACGGTGAAAAGTCAAGGCACCGTCGCAATGCCGTCGACCGTCCCAGAATAGCATGCTGCCGTTCATCGGTGTTTCTCATGTTGTTTCTAGTCGTGTCACTCTTTCATCATCTTCGTTTTCTAAGCAACAATATTACTATGAAACCATTTTCAATGTGTAAAGTCTCAATCCTATAACACATTAATGTGTCACACCTGTATAAACAATATAAAGGTCCTGTTGTTAAAGAAAATTCTTTACTGACTATTTATTAAAATGAGAGAAGAAACATTATTACATCATGTGTCATCATGGTTCGTCATACGTACGAACGAAAGAAAGTATCTCGTTTAAAGCTTTTTACTTGATTACTATAAGTGCTGTCTAACAAACACACACACGTTTGATTCAATTTAATCTTTTATCCAAATAAACACGATAATACTATATATATAATCGTTATTTTCCAAGAGATGTATCGATACTACGTCTATTGATATTTATTTAGTTTTACAATATAAATAAATATATTTTCATTATGTGAATTATATCTTTGCGAGAGGGAACAAAAATATCTAGTGTCCAAATTCGAGGAACTTTTTTTTTTAATCGATAATTTATAAGTATTTGAAATCACACACAGACGTTCGTTCTTTTTTTTCCCTCTTTTACATAATTCCAAATTTTTATTTCCGAATGATATATTTTTTATATTGTAGAAAAAGAATATATATATATATATTCTTTATGTATATTAGGAGAAAAATGTTTCGATCGAATTCGATTCGACGAGACGACGACGACGACGATGTCGGATTGGCGCCAGGAAGTCTCGGTGTCTGCTTCGATGTTCAGCCCTAGCCTTTTGACCTCGAGTTATATATCGAGTATATAATATGTTCGTTATATTGAAATTCATTGCTATGGAATCGTAAATTTGATGGCATGTTAGTAAAATCGTGTTAATAGTTTGCAGCTTTGTTTAAAGATTTATAATATGATAGATCTGTGTTTTAACGAGAAAATAAATTCTTATAAATTTGTAGAATGCATAAAGTCTATGATTTTAAATACGATTTACATTGTAATTTATGCATCATTTAAATTAAACTTGATTTTTGTTGGAAATATATATATGGCTAGAAAAATGTTACCGAAAAATATTCAATGTATAAAAAAGAACTATTATAAACGTTGCCAATATTCATTCTAATTTGTTATTGCATCTTTAAACGGTCTAATAACTAAAACTATCTACGAACATATAGTTACTCTAGTCGTTCGATCAATTAAGCTTGTTCCCAGAGCTCAAGTCCATTTTGTAGTATACTGAAGGCACATAAACGTTCGTTCACACACGTACGCAATCATGCACGTACTCACGTACGTAGTATGCACCAGAAGGGTAACGGTATCGATGAACGTGCACGTGTATATATATGTATCGCGTAATCATACGTGTCACTCGTTTTCGTCATATCGTTAAAATAATTACCGGAATTATCTCTTTCTGCAATTATAAATAATCTTAAGATTCCTTTTTGCGAACTATTTAAATTTATCGTTTATATATCGTCACGTGAAAAACTTAAAAGCACGCGTTCTAATTACGTGTAAATATAGAATTTTATCGATGTCCGATAGGTTTAATTGAAAACGAGATTACATATTACTAAGTATTTAAACGGTGTAATTATGTTTGATAACAAAAAAAAAAAACAAATAAAAAAAAAGAAAATCACTTGTTATAGGAAACGCGCGTGAGTCAAGATGGGATTGTGGAGAATTTTGCTCTTTCTGCTGGTAGTTGTCTTTATCGAAATCATCGAATCTAATCGTTGTCTTACAAAGTTAGAAGGTACGTATTGTATTCTACGAAGTATGTTTTTTATTATGGATAACAATTTTAATCGTTTACTTCGATATATATATATATTTTTTTACAGAAGTTAATCCGAAACGATTGGTCGTCTTCGAAGGTGAAACTATTAATTTGCGATTTGAAGTTTCGCGTAGGATCACTCAGAGATTGGTCACTCACGTTACGAAGATCTTTTTGGAGGAGGTTTTGGGTTATAAAAATGTTATGATCGTCGAGAAGGACGATGATTTTAACATCCATCATGTTTACGAACGATTGTCCGATACTGTGACTTTCGAGCATAAAAGAGTGTAAGTGTATACAAATGCATATACAAATGCATACGAATGCATACAGTAGATTCCCGTATAATGTGAATTCTTACAACGCGCTATATAGTAAATTGCAGGAATTCCCCCGCATTTGAAAATTAAATTTGCTTTAATTGATCATTACAATGTTCTTCATCGTTATCGATTTCTTTTGTCATAATTGTTTTTTTCTCTTTCTTCATGTTTTTTTCCTACCATTATGTGTTGTCAAGAATAACACAGAATTTTCTTAACATTTATATCTGATACATATGTGCTTTCATGATTAAAAAAATGTTAATTATTACGAGGAAAATAAAAGAATATAAAATTAAATCACGTTATAAGGGAATCTACTGTATTTTATTGACTGGAGGAAAAATAAAACCAAAAGAAAAAAATAGAGACGAAATTTATTTGTTTTATTCTTATTACGAAAGGCCTCCCGACACAATGGTAAACATGGAGGTATGGATATTACCGCAGGAAGATACGATGCCGTTGCTGAACAAATACGAGGTGAAAGAATGTGGAGCTATTGCACCACCTGGACATTTTAGTTGGTTCATACCTGAGAAATTATACAGAATGGATGATAACTGGGTGTCATTTACCAATCGAGAAAGTGCAGCTCGTTTTGATGTTTCCGAATCGATTCTACTTCGAATAAAGAACTTTACGATGAATCCGAATACGAAAAGGTATTACTGCGAGACGTCATTTTGTCAGAATGGTATGTACATTCCTCGGCAATGTCAAGCTATCGGCAAACAGGTTCAACCATGTGCTCTATTATTGGCTGGTCATCTTGACATAACGTCATTCGTTAAAGAGGATATCGATAGTTTAAATCTTTACGTGAAAGTAGCTTGGGTTGGATCTCATTTGAAAGAATTGACGGATAATTTAATCGAGGAATACACTTGGATGGATAACAGGTATCGTATCTATTTTTGATCTTTTATTATTTTAATAGCACGATTTTTTCGATCTTAACACGTGTATTTTCTTTGACAATTAGACATAAATCATTGGTCATCGTACACTGGACACCGAGTACCGTAATACCCAACGCGAAAGATTTTGTGAGCATTAATTTTCCACGTTGCGGTACGAATAATTCCCAGATTGGTTGTGAATACGAATCGAAAAGACTGGTCAAAGTTGTATGGAAAGGATTGGAATTTGCTGCTAAATTTGCATTCGAGAGCATCAATCGCGTACAATTTACTTCGTCGATGTATGAAAATCTGATAGATCGGTATAACAAATATTCGGAAAACGTAGACGAAGCTAAAATTGCGTGCAGTTGGCTTGTGGACAATATAAATCATGCAATGACCCATTGGATGCCGAAAAATGCCGATAAGAATATTCTTTACATCGGTGGAATATTCCCGATGAGCGGTACATCCTATACTGCTAAATCTATTGTAATTGCTGGAAAAATGGCGAAAGATGCGATAAACGTAAACAATAGTATTTTGAGGGACTACAATCTAACATTATTGGCGAGCGATGGCCAATGTAAGACCGACGTCGTAATGAAATCTTTTATTGATTACATCGTTCATAATTTTTATGAAAAGCTCGTCGGTGTTCTTGGACCTGCTTGTTCCGAAACTGTTGAACCACTTGTCGGTGTGGCAAGACATTATAAATCCGTGATCATCAGTTACAGTGCCGAAGGATCCAGTTTCAACGATCGAACTAGATATCCTTATTTCTTTCGAACTATCGGTGAAAATAGACAATACAAATACGTGTATCTATATCTACTTCAACAGTTAGGTTGGCATCGTGTCGCGTCCTTGACCGAAGATGGACAAAAATATACGGAATACATATCCTATATGCAGGACATGCTACGCGATAATGGTATTACGTTTGTAGCAAATGCAAAGTTTCCACGTGAATGGGATCCCGACATAATAACAAAGGTGTGCGCGTGTGTATAATTACTTAAGGTTTTTTTAATAAGAAAAAAAAAATTAATGACCCACTCGGCGTACGACGCAAGTTTGTTATATTATTCTTATATGTTCTATTTTAGAGTCTTCAAGATTTAAAACAGAAACGAGCAAAGATAATTATTGCCGACGTGTACGATAAAGTTGCACGAGAAGTCATGTGTGAAGCATACAAATTGGAAATGACGGCTGTCCAAGTAAGGCTTCTATTTGCTTCAAATATAAAATTATATCCTTCGAATATAAATAACTGAGATCTTTTTATCGGATTCATTTTGTTCGTTTTAGGGATACGTTTGGTTCTTACCTTTATGGCTTCGTTCGCGATGGTATGATACGGATCAATATAATGAACAAGGCGAACAAGTTCCATGTACTACGATTGAGATGACAAAAGCAATAAATGGTCATCTAAGTTTGTCGCATGCGTACTTTGCACCGGATGATGAAATCATGCAAGAAGGTATAACAGTACGGGAATGGCGCGATCGTTATGAACGTATGTGCAAATCGCGAAAGCTAATACCGTCCAATTATGCTGGATATACCTATGATGCCATGTGGACTTATGCCTACGCTATAGATCGTCTACTCAAAGAAAATCAAAGCTACGTATTCGACCTACACAGCGAGCAAACCGTCAATCGTTTGACTAACATTATCAGTGCTACCGATTTTTATGGGGTTCGTAATATTATCATAATATAATAAGAAAATGTGGATGAGGATGATTTCTATTGCATAATTTTATAGGTTTCTGGTCGTATCAAATTCGTTGGCGGACCATCGAGATTTTCCGTCATTAATGTCGTACAATATATTAATAATGAGACACACGTTACTGGAAAATTTTATCCTAACATATCGGAAACGGAAAACGAAGTGATAGGTGGAAGATTGGATTTAAATATTTCTGCATTCGTATGGCTATCCAAAACTATGCCCGACGATGGCTCGGAACCACCACCTAAATGCGTTTTCAGTGGACTTGCTGAACTTTTAGATGTTTCTTGTGAGGTGGCTATCGTGATTGTCAATATCATTGGTTTTGGCCTTCTTGGAATAGTCCTAATCACTGGCTTTTTTATTGTCAAAAGAAAGTACGTCAAATTTCTAAATAATTTATTATTGTTTCTGATCTTTTTTTGTGTTTTCAAGTAAAATTAATATATTCTTTTTGTTCTTCTTTCCAGATACGACGAGAAAGTTCGCATTCATGAAAAATATATGAAGTCTTTGGGTATTGATTTTTCTAAATTGGACACATCGAGCCTTGATAAATGGGAAATACCACGAGATAGAGTAGTAATCAACAGAAAAATCGGAGAAGGTGCTTTTGGCACGGTATACGGTGGTGAAGCGTTTTTCCCTGAAAAAGGTTGGTTAGCTGTTGCGGTGAAAACCTTAAAAGTTGGAAGTACAATCGATGAAAAATCCGACTTTTTGAGTGAATTTGAAGTAATGAAAAGATTCGAACATACAAATATCATCAAGCTACTCGGCGTTTGCTTAAAATGCGAGCCAGTTCTTACGGTTATGGAATTTATGCTGTATGGTGATTTGAAAACTTATCTACTCGCAAGAAGACATTTGGTAAATGATCAAAGTTACGAAGATTCCGATGAGATCTCGAATAAAAAATTAACAGCTATGGCCTTGGATGTTGCCAGAGCTTTGAGTTATTTAGCACAATTAAAATATGTCCATAGGTAAATTTAATTTATCGATAACATGTTATAAAGTAATTTGTAAAATTATTTTTATCCTGATTAATCGAAATTCGTTGTTCTTTTTCAGAGATGTTGCTTCTCGTAATTGTCTGATAAATGCTCAACGAGTTGTTAAACTTGGTGATTTTGGTATGACCAGGCCGATGTACGAGAACGATTATTATAGATTTAATAGAAAAGGTATTTGTTATTAAAAGAATCTTGAAACTCTCTAGATCTGCAATCTATTTTTGAATGATTTAATCATAAATCATTTCTTATGCCAAGCAGGTATGCTACCAGTTCGATGGATGGCACCGGAGTCTTTAGGTCTAGGTTTATTTAGTGCTGCTTCCGATGTATGGTCGTATGGTGTTTTACTATACGAAATTATTACTTTTGGCAGCTTTCCTTTCCAAGGGATGAGTAATAATGAGGTACTAGCTCACGTAAAAGTTGGCAATTGTCTTATTGTTCCTAAAGGTGTTAAAGCACCACTGTAAGTATTATTCATCACAAATTGAACAAGAAAAATAATTGAACGAAAGATTACATATTCATTTCAACGTTGTTTCTTTTTTATTTTTCTTTTATCAACAGAGAAAATTTAATGTATTTTTGTTGGTCCGTAAATCAGAACGATAGACCATCAGCACCAGAGATAGTAGAATTCTTAGCAACGAATCCACGAATTTTATCTCCTTGCTTGGATGTACCTCTCGCTAGTGTTCAATTGGAACATACCGGACAAATGGAGATGCATATAACGGATAGCGTGAGAAAATGTTCCTTGCCATGGTCACAGAACCAACAATCGCCTACACAATTGTCGGATACAATATCGTCACCGAATAGAACGAATTCATCTTTAGTTGAGATAGATTCTCACGATGACAATCAAAATGTAGGTTTCTGTACGAATCGAGGAGTTTCTGGGCAAGACAGTACAAGTCCGTTATTGAGTTTTGAACGAAGTGTAAAAGGGCTCGTAGTTTCTCGTCAGAATTCGAACAAGCAACAGAAAGACACTATGCACAAATACGTAAACCTTTTGCCAGGAATGGTGACCTCGACGAGGCAACTTAGTAAAAATGGTAATGCGGGAAACGTTCAAACAGAAGAAATGGTATCTATGATGCCAACGAAAACTAAAGAATCCGAGGAAATTTCCATTCTATGATGTAGCCTCTAGTCAAAAGTTTTTTTAGAAAAATCCTGTAGAGCTTAATTGATCAGTGGCTGGCATAATATTGTACAAGAACAACAAGTATATAAACGTATGTAAGAAATGAATTACAACTCTAAGCAAAATGGGGATGTTCGAATTTAAATCGATGGTTGCTAGTACATAGTATATATATATATATCTTTTGTTAGAAATTTTAAGAGCCAAAGAATAACAGTTTTTGTTATACTTGTTCTATCGTAATAGTTTATGGTAGAACCAAATTGATGATCAAGCTTTGGATTGCTGCCAGAATTTCATATTACTACCAGTTTTACAAGTTACGGCTATTTCAAAACAATGAATATTCAAAATATTTTTCCTTTTTAATATACTTTCTTGATCGTGTACTTGATATGCGATCCGTACTTATGTTGCTTTAATAGAAATATGAAGATATGAAGAACAAGTTAAACATTCGACGAAATTCTTTAAGCTTGTTGTTGAAGATCTCTTAAAATATAAATAAGACAAAGAGATCTAAAATAAAACAAAATAAATGCAAGGAATATTCCGTTGCATTAATCGATTGAAAAATATAATAAGATAGTTAATTGGATTGCGTTATTTTTATTGTAGGAACAATAAGATGTATGCGTTAAAAACATCTACAGTTGAAAAATATTTTGAACAGAAAGTACTGGCCAATTTGATCCTAAATTGTACATTGATTGACTTCCACTCGATCTACTTTTGAGACTGATACATAAATAGTTAAATTAAGCCATGTTTATTATGATCTGATGTTATCAATTTAAAGAGAGATACTATTTCATCAACGACATTTTATTCATATACGAACGTAGATAGTTTTATAGTAATTTACCGTAAGAGAAAAAAAAAAGAAACAAATCTGCATTTTCTTTTATTTTCAAATCATAAACACATGTCTTATCATAAAGAGATTAATCTTACTCAGTCATCGTGTTGTTTCCTTACTTTTTTTCAATTTATTATAAATTTCTATATTTATTCATTTTTATAATAACACAAAAAAAGAGATAGTTCGATTTATAAATAGAATAATAGTAATAGTAATAATAATAATAATAATAAACAATAATAAGACTTCGGGATTGAAAAAAATAACGCTACTATTTTACATATATGTATGTAAAATAGTAAATTGTTCCAGCTTTTATTTGTTTTTATATATTCTTATATAAGAAAAAAAAGAAGAAAAAAACGTATTTTAAATATCAGGGATGATAATATACTTTCAACTGAGAGTTCAGAACATTTTTGTCACTGTGAAGCACTTATAACAGCATAATAATTAAAGATATTAAAAACTAATAAAAAAAAAAAAAAAATAAACTTTGTACTATTATGGTGGTACATTAACTATAGCATTTGATAAAATCTTCTATATGGCAAGAGCCATGACATTTCTTAAAACCATGTTTTATCGAAGCTCGTAACAATATTTTTCTTAGCAATTATTGCAAATTTGCTTTATCTAAAATAATAATAATACATATCATCTTTCATTACGATCATTCATTTTATCAAGCCGACTGTGCAACTTCGCGGTTGCCATTTTATCCTCGCTAAATATCATTTATTTAATATTTGTTTAATCGTTAAGTTTGTGTACAAAATATTCTTAAAATATTTATTCATTTACAAAGAGAAGCTTTTTGAAAAAGAAAAAAAGAAAAAAGAAAAAAGAAAATATTAAAATTATTTTATTCCTTTGTGTTTTAATGGACAAAGAAAGCTGTTATGAACGAGAATTCGATCTGTTATGTCAATTTAGGATAACATTAAGAGGAAAAGAACGGAAAGTTTGAGAAATTATTAGTGATTTTTTTGGGCAGAATCCGTGCAAGTGAAATTTAATAAATTTTTGTATCTTTTACAAAAAATAATAATAATAAAATGGATTATTATTTTTAAATGTCAAGCAAAGTTATAATTAATGAAAATTAATTTTATGAAAGACGTAAAGGGAAGATATTTGTTACTTCTATTTTAATAATAGTTTTAAATTTATATAGATATATTTAAACGCGTAAGATTCATTTGTTTACTGCTAAGCATTCCTAGTCTTCTTATCCGGAAGGGGGGGATAGTATATAAAAAAAAATAACAAAGAATTCCAACACCGTGAGTGATATTGCACCTGTCACCAGTGATACTCTTGATCTATTGTGATCATTGTTTATCGCATAGACTACAAATATTTATTTACTTTATAATAAATGACGTTAATGTGTGTGTGTGTATGTGTGTGCTGATGTCGTATCGACCAATATTTTTTTCCTAATTTCTATAATTTTTCGAAAAAAAAAAAAAAAAAACAAAAAAAAGAAGAAAACTATTGCCGTTTTAAGACATCTATTTTCCGAGATTTATTATTTTACTCATCCTAAAATAAATTATTATTAATTCTTAATATGTGTATATGATTAATAATAGCGTTTATTTATATATACAAAGTATAGTATTATTTTGTACATATAAATTACACCTATTGTGTCTATTATTCGTTCTCGAATTCTACCTTAAAAAATATGTTCTCTTCTAACCAAGGAATGGTCAGGTAGGCCCACATCCGATTTCTTTCCAATTTTGCATACTTATAATAGTACACGAAAATATTCATTGTGCCTTTAAACGTGGCTTAGATATACAACCGTTTGCTAAAGAACGCGAATAGAAATTTCACATAGATTCTTACCATATTTCTGTAGCTATAGAAGAGTATTAATCCTATGGTTAGCGGCGTTGTGTGTGTCCCTGATGTCGCCTATATCTATATCTTATCTATATAGGAAAAAGTACGTTTTCCTTTTTTCTTTTTTTCCTTTTTTTTCTTCAGAGTATTTTATATTAATTTTATAGAAAATATAACTAAAAAAAAGGTACATATTCATAAATATTTAGAATTATATCTGTTATAGAATTCCAAATAAAAATGTATATGTTATTTTTAGTTTCTGTGTGTGCCTTCAGAAATGCGAATTAATATAATATACAAAATACATATATATATATTTTAAAAAGTAGCCATAGCGTTCAAAAAGAAAAATATCTCCATGATATGTTGTTAAGTCCAACGATGATCACCTGTAACAAGAAGAAAACTATATTAATCATAGAATCAAGTCATACACAATAGCCTAACACATAAGTGGTCCAATTCACAGATGCACTTTTCATTTGAATTCCCTATTTATTTTTATTCAATCTTTATTTACCGTTTATAAAATAAAATTAAATTAAAACGCGTGATTTTACGTTAAAAAATACAATTAATTAAGAAACAAGAAAAGTATAAGTATTATAATAATTTATTAATAAAAATAATATTCTATTAATTATTAGAAAATACTTTTAAATTGAGTTATATACAAAAGAAAACAATTGCAAATTTAATAAAATAAAATCATAGTAAAATATCTTACAAAAGAAACAAGAAAAAAGAAATGACTGTAATATTTACTGAACGTTAATCAAACTTCAAAATTTAATAATACGAGAATTTTAATATTTTTGACTCTAACTAACTAAAAACTTCTGCACCTTTTGGACGATTTAGACACAGATTTGATGTGCCAAGGAGATGGAATGGTCCATCATCTCCAATTACAACTACAAATTATTGACGAGCAAGCAAGTAATATAATAAAATATAAAATATGAYTAGAGAACTATTCTCGATAGGTTCAAACTTGATGTTGAACCTTTGAAAATAGCTGAATAGTCTATGTAGTTGCCCACTTGATACCACAAATTTGTGAGGGCCTCTT
>NW_014569804.1:0-1185 GCF_001313835.1 Polistes canadensis
CGTTTGTTAATCTCAAATTGTAAACCTATCTTTGACCGGGCCCCTTTTTTCATCCCCCTTCCCCATTCCTCCTTTTTATTTTTATTTTCAATTTACCTTTATATATTTATAACGTATAGTTTAAAAGTATTTTATAATAATTAATAGATATTGTGTTTTTGTTAATAACTTAATATTTTGACTTTTCCTATTTCTTTATTATTACATTTTATAATTTAAAATCGCGCTTGTAACTGTAATTTACTTGCAACGGTAAATAATGATTTGATCTAAAGTAAATATAGAATTCAATTGAAAAGTGCATCTACCAATTGGACGATTTATATGTCAGGCTATTCTATCTCTTGATTTTATGATTAACATAATTTGCTTTTTGTTACAGGTGATCATCGTTGGATTAAACATCAACCTTGTCTAATGGACTTTTACTACAGTCTTTTAAATGATTGATTTTTAAAATAAATGTATATATGCATTTCTGAAGGCGCACACATAACTATATAAAATACTAAAAAAATAATGATTAAAATATAATGATTAAAAATAATTCAAAGAGATATATCTCAATTTGAAATATTTGTTAAATTTATCAAAGATTTTATAGATTTTTGTTAATAAAATGTTGGTTAGAATCTGTTTCAGGTCTACAAATTCGATGCATCTGTATTTGATTTTCTTCAGGTAATAATAATATTATATTAACAAGCACAGATTAAAATTACACGCTTCTGTACATTTTTTTTCACTTAATTTCTACTATTTATTATTGTCGCTCATTGATAGAAGATAATATGCAATAGTTCTCGCGTAATTGTTCTCTAAAATCAAAGTATTACTACCGCTCCTGATCTCCTATCTCTCTCTCTCTATATATATATATGCAGAGTTTCACATTATTTATTCTCTTTCTATAGAAATAAAAGAAAAAGAGTTAAGATATAAAAATAAAAATAAAAGAAAGCTGCAAAAAGATAGAAAAAAAAAAAAAACCAACATCATACAATATATTTACGAAATGGAAATAACGTATACGAAATCGTTCATTTCGTATGCACATTCTCAATCGATATCTTCTTTAGCAAAAAATGATATCGCGAATACATCCATTTCGAAATAGTTTAGACAACGTTTTGGTCAAGGCAGTTAACCTTCCCTCTTTTCGTTTACTTTTCTTTTTTTTTTTTT
>NW_014569804.1:2177-5565 GCF_001313835.1 Polistes canadensis
CTATCTTTGACCGGACCCCTTTTTTCATCCCCCTCCCTATTCCTCCTTTTTATTTTTATTTTCAATTTAATTTTCGAACAATCTATTCTATTATCTATCGGTCGCGTACTCTTCTTTCTATTCGATTAATTGAATTTAGAAAAGATACTAAATGTTATGTAAAATATAAAGACCATTTTATTTTCGTTCCTCCTTTATTCTTATTCTTTTTATTCTTATTCTTCCACATTTTCCAGGACGTAATTTTGACCTACTTTAAAAAATACATATTAAAAACATTACAAGAAGGTTTTTTTTTTTCTAATTACTTTGATCATTAATATTCTGAGTCGTTTTTTTTTTTAAGTAAATCCTTTCGAAGACATACATTTTATTATTGTATTATTTTTCTATTTTCTTTTTTCTATTATAGATTGTTATTTTTTCTTTCTCTTTCCTAACATATGTATGTATGTACGTACGTGTGCGTTAGAGGTACATGGTGAATAATACCTTTAAATAAAATCCTCCCACGCGTACCCTTACATTGAAACGTTGCAATCGTTGCTACGATCTCTAACTCACTCCGGAGCAACTCTTTCATCTTCGTTTTCGATTGCCCTATCATTTTCAACGATACGTCTAACTTGAACGGTTCGATAGTTCTCGATCTATCGAAACGATAGACTTGGCTTGATTACGATCATCATTTTGCGGGTCGTCGTCTATCGTTGATAGAAAAATCTATTATTTTCTCTTTTTCTCTTGGCCTTCTAGACTCTCTCTCTCTCTCTCTTTCTCTCTCTCACATACACACATTGCAGATATCGTAAAAATTACGATACTCGTAACACGCCTTATTCAAAGGTCGATTGGTTGCGATCATTAACGCCAATACCGTTAGTCTTCTTGATCGTGTCAGGAAGACGCCAATTTGTTCTTTGTTCTTCTCGCTAGTTTATCTATATATTATCTTTCTCTTTTATATGTTTTTTTATAATTCAATATATGTACAGGATGCATCAAAAGTCGTTTTACTGAAATAAGATATTATATATTTGTATTGTTGATTGATATATTCGAAACAATCATCATTCTATCAGATCAATTCAAAAACTCACGCGCATTACACTGTTTCAAAATTTCGCAAAAACTTTTCGACTCACCAGATAGTTTCATACTTTTTTAACAACATTCTCAACGAATTAATATATATGAGTTTCAAAGGGAAATTAAAGACATTTAATAAATTTGATGAACAATTTATTATGACCTTGTTGACCAACCATAATAAATTGTTCATCAAATTTATTAAATGTCTTTAATTTCCCTTTGAAACTCATATATATTAATATACTGTTGGGACAAGAATATTGATAATTAAATTCTCAACGAATGACTTATATTATAATTTTTACACATTAGCATAATCGTGATATCAATAATATCCATTTAAAATATGAAAGAAAAGTTTGTTCAATTTGTGCAATAAAATACGAAGATACTTTTTTTTCCCCCCCCCCGATTTTGTAGTATACACAAAAAAAAGAAAAAAGAACGAAATATACACAAGAATAGAAACAATTTCATAGAGTCGGTTGGTAGGTATTGCTCGTTTGGTAGTAACATTAAAATTAATAACATTTCAGTCGTGCTTTATCGTTGTTATTACCGAGGCAGGTGGTGGCTCGGTATAGTAGTGTGGTGTGCTTTCATAGTTACGGCGGTTTGATTTCGCGTGACTCCTCGATATTGGAGCTAACATACACACACTTGCATACACACACATGCACAAATTCACGCACATACCTACATGCATACATTTACACATAAATATATAAGAGTTGATACGAAAACGCGTTCACGGAAGACGAGGCAACGCATGTTCTCGCATATTTGATTCATATATATATATAAATATATATATGTATATATAACTATTACGTAAACTCCGCTACATACTCGAACGTATTCGTATATTTGAATATATGTTTATGTAGGCAACCACCACCCCATTGCACCGGCCACCAACCGCTAACCGCCACGCTAATGTTCCTAATTACATCCTTGCTTGATTCTTGTTAGTCCGTGGAGCATTAAGTCGCGCTCACGACCCTTAGCAAGGCCAACGTCGATCAGAAATCTTGGCCCTTAGCCAACGACCCTTTCCTTTCCTTTCTTCTTTCCTTCCTTCTTACCCCTTGCCCCTTCCAACCCCTTCGTTACGTGTCCGATCATTACTTTTCTTAGCTTCTCTTACCTTTTCTCTTAGCTTATTTTCTCTTTCCCGAAACCGAACTACGACTACGACTACGACTAAGACGACGACTATTGGTTGTGTTGCCTCATGTTTTCGCAGAATGTTATGGCTAATTATGGAAAAGTTGGCCGAGATTATCTAAAGAAATTGGTTTTAAAGCAAGTATACTGGATAAATATCTCTAGGTTTTACCTTTATTTTTCATGCTAAATAAACTCGAAAGGTCTTGATATTCGTTTCTTGTTTTTTTTTTTCCTTTTCTTTTTGTTTTATTATTATATTGTGTTTCACAAGTTGATTATCCAAGGAGTCATGAGTTAAGAGACTTTTTCATTCTGTATGTATAAATACGTGTAAAAAGCAATGGTATCGAGAATAAAAATTGCATTTGTTTGATGTTCCTAACATTTCGATGATATTATATCGAAGAAAATTTCAAAATTAATCGTCGTGACAGAGGTATCCGCATTCTCTACAATCTGTTGATCATAATTATCTTCGACGAAGTTGATCAAATTAATCGCGAAAGGGAATCGAGATTGTTGAGAAAGTCCAAGGTGAACAATTATTACGGTGAAAATGGTTACTTGGATGATAATTGTCGTCCTCGGTAGATCATTCTTTGTTTCTTCGAAACTAGTCTCATCAGTCGTCAGTCTTTTCTCATAAAATCATATTTCCTATAATTCTATATAATATATATATATATATATATATATAGAAACTGTTGGATCATGCACGTTGCTAAGCGATTCTTCGATGGTTACTCACTTTACACGTCCTGTTTATTTTTTCAATCGATGCTAGGTGAAAGTTATATTATTATTACGACGATAAAAGTATCTATATATTTTTCTTCGTAAAAAAAATAAAAATCAGATATTTCAAACGTCTACGAACTTTTTAATGGAAACAATCCATACATGCATACATACATACATACATATGTACAGGAAGACAAATCTATATATATATCGATATTAGTTTACTTTGAGCATCGCGAAAACGTTTCGCAGTATGAATTTGAAAACTTTATTTTCGATAAAAAGGGGCAATCGCGAAACGGAATGTTGATAAATAAATTGTACGATTCGTGATACATTTTTTATCTTGTTTTTCTTTTTTTTTTTTTTTTTTTTTTTTTTTTTT
>NW_014569804.1:6915-15331 GCF_001313835.1 Polistes canadensis
GGGGCGGGGGGAGGGAGGAAGAGGTGGGGTAAACATATGCTTAATGATTTCGCGAAGAAATCTGTTACTAGCTATAATCACTGGATCACCGCTTGTCAATGAAAAATAAACCGCGAAAGGAATTAAGCACCTGCTGCTGTTGCTGTTGCTGCTGTTGCTGCTGTTCTCGATAAATTTTTGCAAACTCAACCAAGATCACGAAATCCGTTCTTCTCCCTGTATGAAAACGTGCAGACACGCGTGCACCCAACGACAATGCATTTACGCCATATGGGTGAGCTTCGTTTTTCAATTCGACCGAATAACGAACGAACGAACGTGGTTTTTTTCAGGACACGAACGTGATCTATCGAAACTACTACAATCATCGTCCTTTTCCTGCGGTTTCACGATTTTACGATACAACTCGAGCGGATATTTCTTCCTTTTTATTATTATTATTATTATTATTATTATTATTATTATTGAAATGTTTTACTTTTTTATTTGGATTTTTATTCTTATTTTTTTCCATTGGCTTTAGTTCGTTAATTAAAAAAAAAAAAAGAAAACAATAAAACATCACTTCGTTGCTCAACGTTCGAAATCAAAGATTCGTTTAATAAAACAAAAAACTAAAATAAAAAGAAAAGAAAAGTAAATGAAAGAATAATTTTCGATACAAAGAAAAAATAGGGGTGGGTGGTTGGTTGGTGTTTGGGATAGAATTCATTTTCCTCGTGGTTTTTCTCAAACGACGTTACGAAAATAAATATAAAAAGGTAGATAGATAGATAGAGAGAGAGAGAAAGTTATATGGGAAATTTTTGGTCGTAGATACCATCTCCCATGTGGCGAAACGGTCCCGCATCCTATGAAATCATGGAAATCTATTCCGGTCCGCGATGATTCTTTGACAGAAGTTTCTACCTTTAGTCCGGTCCGATTTTCTGTACCCTATCTCGTTTTTTTTTTTCTTTCTTTCTTTCTCTGTTTCTATCCCTTCTCTCTTTCTCTCTCGAATATGGCGCGTGCGTACGTAGATACCTACGTACGTAGGTACGTAGGTACGCGAGAAGAGAATAAAATATACATGAATCTCCTTTTCTAAAATATTCAAATCTCTCGTCGTCGGATCAAATAACTCGCGGAGTATCGAGTCGCTGTGGTGGCCCCGAAGTGGTCTCAGGCCATGAATATCATGACTGACCAAACTCGAGTCTCATACCAGTCACGTTCTGACGATTCCCGTAAGGCGTGGTCCGGAGTCGGTTTCCGGAAATCATCCTATCAAGTTACCCTGCTGCTACGATCGGCTGGCTGCTCTTCCACATCGACACGTCGCTTTCCGTTCTTCTTTTTCCTTTCTTTTTCATCCCCCACCTTACCCCACCCAACCCCATTCCACCCCAGTTCAGACCCCCTTTCTTTTCTTTTCTTTTCTTATTACCATTATTTTCTGCTTCCTCTTCATTTGATTTTTTTGTCCATCGTTCGATGTCGGATTATGGCATGATCATAAATTTAATTTATCGATAGATTGAAGTTACATTAATTATATAAATACGTAAAATAATATAATTGATGACAGATATTTTTAATCCTTTTCGAAGTTATTTCAACGCGTTTGAGAAAAAGTGAATGAGAGAGGGTGAATTTTATGATGCAACTGAAAAATCGGAAATGAAATAATGATGATATTCATTTTATTTATCGTTCGTTCAATCGTTAAACTCGAGTAATTGATTTAATCAATTTTATCTTAGGTTAACGATTACTTACATGAACTAGACTTAGTTCATCGTAAAGTATCACGTTTGTTATAGATATTTGTATAAGGAAGGGGCTAGTACATACAACAACTCCGATAACCGGCGACTTGAAGAGGAAAATTTAAGCTCATAAATCCGATGTTAGAGGTATCATTGTCCTCGAACGATGACAATGGAAAACGCTGAATCGGTAGAGACAGAGAGAGAGAGAGATATTCATGGTCCGAAATCACGTAGCTTTCTCTTTCACATAAATTCAAGTACCCCGACACTAAACTATACGAAGGATTCGGTTTAACACGAACGAACGATCAATCGATCGATCGATCGATCGATTTATCGATTTTTCATTGAAATTCAAATATTACCAAAATTTGTGTTTACCTATTTATTTATTTATTTATTTTTATATTACGTTTCTCAAGAAAAAAAATACAATACTTTACTAACTATTAATCATTATTATTTTAGTATTAAGTATTGAAATAAAACAAATCAAACGTTTCTTAGTCGATGCAATTCTGTCCAAGAACATGATTGATTTTCCTGATATCTAAGTAAAGGTAAACACTCATTGCTTTAACTCAACTGATAACTGGAATCAACGTTGAATATTCAAGGTGCGTGGTTCGATTAGTTTGAAACTATCTAAGTTTCTACAAACTTGATGTATCTTAGAATCTTGCTCATAAAATTAATCTCAAAAGAAAAATTTCTCTAACAAACATAAGTTGTGTCTTGTATCATCAAGTTTTTTATTGCACAACTTACAAAATTTTGTACAATGTATCTCGTATCGTATTCTCATCGTATCACGATCAAAAAACAATGTTCCTTTTCTGATCCTTCACTTTCTCATTGTTAAGAGGAGGTTGGTAGTGTGATGTATGGGGAGAAAAAAAAAACCACACTAACTCGTTCGTATTTTTCTTCTTTCGCGTCTACTACGAGCTTGAAAGAGGGCATCAAAATAACGTTCGAGTTTACGAGGGCCTTAGATTTTTCATATTCCGTCTGGTAAGTTTAAAAGCCTCCTCGCGCTTTTTAGAGGCCTTTTTAAAACGAAGCAACCACCCACCCATTCCCCCCCTCACTTTTGAAGCTGCTTCGAGAACGATTTCGTACTATCTCTACGACGATAACCTACGTTTTTTTTTTCTTTCTATCTCTCTCTCTCTTTCGTTCTTTCTTTCTTTCTCTTTTTTACGCATAAGAGTTTTCGAACAAGGTCGTAAACAATCCGGTAGTTAACACCCAACGTTCGAATAGTAACACGCTACTTGACTACCGTGTTCAATATTCTTTATCTCAATTCTCTATCACTTTTTTTCCTCCCTTCAATACATATCTATGTGATTATATATATATGTATACTGAGTGATGCATGTGTAATACGAGGCCAGTTGAATAACTCAATTGTTATTAACCCTTTAAGTGCTGAATACTTTTAACTAAAGTGTGTTTTTTACGAATGAAATAATTTATTATTAATATGATCGGATAATAATATTTAATCAATTATATTTAATAATTACAATTTTTTGTTTCTTATAATATATTATTTTCATTTGACAAGATACAAGAAAAATATTACATTATTTTACATTAACATTGATAAACACACGCGTATTAATTTTTATCAAACGCATATATGCGTCCATTGCATTCAAAGGGTTAATGATAGAAGAAAATAAAAATTCTAATAGTCAGTTAATTGTTTTCTGAGACTTCATTATTCTCTGTTGTAATCAAGGATGTACTTATTTGTAATTTTCGACATGCAGTATATTTTTCACAAACGTACAAATATCATAGTTAAATAAAAAATGCAGAATATTTGAAAATCATACACACACACACACACACATCTGATAGGTCATTTCTTCTTCGACACGACGTAATTTTATTATTATTAAACCATCGGACAATTAATTATTCTTTTTTTGATTGTTTTTTACGATAAAAAATTCGTCTTCTTTGTAAAAATAACCAAGGCAGGCTATCAACTATGAAACATATTCCGTTCAGTAATACAAAACGTTGTAAAAACTCGTCGTCATCTTCGCGTAGTTCGATATGAGATGTTCATTTACGCGACCGAGAAACAATGGGACACCAAAAAGCATAGAGAAAGAGAAAAAGTAAGAGTTAGAAAGAAAAAAAAGAAAAGGTGGGGAGAAAAATTCCTAGAAAACGAAACGAACTAACGATATCATCACACCCTCGTGAGCCAACCAACCCCCGAAAGCCGTTCTCGTTCCTACCCCATAGACGTTATTCCTCTGTCTGGCGCCGTATAGACTCCACCTTCTCTACTCTACTCTCCCATACTCGTTCCATAAGTTTCTACGACCGATGAAACTTCGGTTTGACGCTCTACGAAAGTATATAATTGTTGTTGTTTCTCCAACATTCTTTCACTTACACATTCGTCCATTCTTTTTTTATTTTTATTTCCTTATTTGAAAATCCTATCTTATATTATAATATTTATAATATAATCGTATGAAAAATGATTTAATCATAAACTTCGAGTGTATATTAATTTGATCAAATTATTAATAAATTGTAATTAATTAGATATCTATATTGTTCTTTGAAAATTAATTAATCCCCATAAAGTATATTCGTTCGTTCATTTATACGATTCTGAAATTTTTGATAATCTTTTCGAAAATTAACGATTCAACTCTTGATAGAATCACGTTACTCGATGTTGTTACAGATTCACAACACCCACTTCTCCCTGACCAATTCTCCAATACCTATCGATAGAGAGAGAGAGAGAAAGAGAAAGAGAAAGAGAAATAGAGAGAGAGAGAGAGAGAGAGAGAGAGAGAGAGAGAGAGAGAATATGTGTGTAGAGGCGATAGGTAATACACGTTCGAGAAATGCTATTTGCTAGGTTTTGATTTATGCATTACAGCATAGAGAGACGCCATAACCTATGGGGACTCTGTCGAGCCATGTTCCGAAGCACAACGTGACGGGAGTGTTATTCAAAGTGTTGCTCATTTGGACACGTGGACATGCAAGAATAAATTGAGGTTTGACCGTACTCAACGACACGTGACGACACGTGTTCCCGTGCATCGTGCTTTCATCGATTCCTGTTCTCTCTTTCCTTCCCTCTGCCCCATAACTTTCTATTACCTCCTTCTTCCTTTTTTTTTTTAACACATTATTATTTTATTTTTATTTTTTCTGTTTTTTTTTTTTCTATTTAATCACATAACTCTCGTCAATCGCATAATTCGTATCCGAAAACCGATCATATTTATTTTTATTCGATGTTATCTGAAATTATAATATGATTATACCTTTTTTTATAAATTTTCAACGTCATATATATAAACGCGTATTATTTTATATTAAAGGATTATAAATTGTAAGGTCGTTTAGATTGTAAAATATATTTTTATCTTTAAACGTGATAATCCGATAATAGAATTTCGCGAATAATAAATTAATGGGAGTGGAATAAAATACTTTAGATATTATAATAGAATGAAGAATAGAAGGTATTGGCCTTTCCTATCTGATTCTTCTTATAGTTTCTTATTAACTAACGATTCATTACAGATTAACTATGTACCAACATAAAACCAATTATTATTTTTTACGTAATCATATATTTTTGTACTATCAAGTTCTTACTTTATTAGTACACGTGATTGTATGTAAAGTTTTCATTAATCTGCATAATAACACTGATTTTTGCATTTTATCGGTATATCATATGCATGCATGTCCGAAAAAAAAAGAAAAAAAATAATATACAAAGTCAGTTACGTTCGAGTAATTAAATAAATATTACTACTTATTTTTTTTTTTTTTTTTCTCCCGTAAATATCATTATTTTCATTTCGAAGTAATATTTCCGTTGAACTATATAAATCGATAGTTTCAAATCGTGTACCCATTGTTCTAACCATGCTTGAATCGTACGAATAGAATTTTTGTATCGTTTCTCCCCACTATACGAATTTGTTCGCAGGTTTTCTCTCACCCTCTTGTACTCTTGTTTCTTTTCTCTTCTCTTTCTCTTTTTCTATCCTTTAAGGGACTGACAAAAGGTACACTCGAGTCTTACGATTTAATCGTACCAGTTTCACATTGGAGTGCAATTGAGAAGGTCGAGCAGAAGTATTAACATTCAAAGTCTGCGAACGAAATACTCTTGATAAGTGTATTTAAACGTCAAGTACGAGAGAGTATGGCGAATTGAAATGATTGTTTCTCGATTCTATATTCTTTTCACCGTGTATACGAGTTTTAGAGTGTATCGTACTAGCCAAATCAAGAGCAAAACCATTGCATACGTTTACCGTTATTTTATCGATCGATATTATTTTCTATTAAATTTTATTTTATTACTTTAGTTCTTCATTTGTCAAACTTCGATCTTTATTTTTCAGTCAAATCAACTGGAATAGATTTATGCATAAAATATCCCGGTAATTTGGTGTTAATATATTTTATTTTATTACAATTAAAGTATTGTACTTTATCGATCGATTATATTATTTTGATCATTTGTTTATTATTATACCGAAATAACGATACTTTTTTAAAAAACCCATACAAAATAAATCGATTGAACGACAGAAATATAATAAGCTTCCCAATTGATTTAATTCAATTATCGTTCGTCATACTTCACGCGACGATCTTAGTTTCGTGTTTCTTCGTCCTTTATTTTTTTTTTTTATTTTTTGCAATTTTAATATCAAGATTAAAAGGCCTTCTTTAAAAAACGATAAGTTAAGTGTTACTTACGTACGATAAGCCAGAACTCGGTATCTCTTATAATTTTTTTCCACGTCAGTCATTTATGGTTTGGCGTGCCACTTGACAGGACGCACGGCGTCACGGGGTAATCAAAGTGCCATTATCCATGGGAAATTGTAACCCCCCAATCATGCTCCGTGTATATTCATGCGAACTACTACTCTGTATGTCTCTCTCACTCTTTCTCGTCCCTTCTATTCGTTTATATATATATATATATATATATATATATATTTCTCTCTTTCCCTCTCTTTAACGTTACACACGTGAACCCTATGAAAATAGAAAGATAGAGAGAGAAAGAGAGAGAGAGAAAGGGAATGGGTCATTACGAAAACCCGTCCTCCTCCCTGTTACAATCTAGAAGGGTCGGTGTAGTGGAGTGGAGTGGTGTCAAAGCAGAGTCAACCGCTGAAAAATGGCCATCGACTTGACGCGAAATAGAACGTCCTTTATCGTTTTAATATTTTATAGCAATTTCTTAAGAAATATATATATATATATAAAGAGAAAGAGTAAAAAAAAGAAAAAGATCGATGAGACAAAAAATTAAATAAAATTAAGTGAAAGAAAAAATGACAAAAAATAAAACCTCGTGCATTCGAATAGATACAATTAAAGATATTTGTGAGGTATTTCAAAATTACACCTTCTAATTGTATTTACGAAACATTTTTTCAAAGTAATTTTTAAGTATCAACGAGTTTATCAATTTTCATCATTTTTTATTTTCGATTGTATCTACCAAACAAACAACCACAAAATTATATATTGTCATATGCGGGAACGAACCTTCTTCATTGGCAAAAATCAATTGATAAAAAAAAAAAAAGAAAAGGGATTCCTACTTAACTTCTTTTATTATATTTTTCGTAATACTATTTTTTCTTTTTTCATTCAAAAATTTATCGTAATTATTGCTCAAAGTAAATTTCAAATTTACCGCATGAAATCTTCTCTATTTCTACAATGATTGTTAAAAATAATTTGATTCATTTAAATGTTGTTATTCATATACTATTCATAACTATACATATATTTTGTAATATCTTCTCTTAACTAGACGACTATACAAATTCGTTCTACAAATAGCAAGCAAATAAGAGAGATAGAGATAGATATAGTGATAAAGATAGATAGATAGATAGATAGAATGAATGAGAGAGAGAGAGAGAGAGAGAGAGAGAGAGAGAGAGAGAGAGAGCTTAGGTGAGTTCGGAAAGCCACACACCTCATGGGCACGAGTCCCAGCCCATGCATACCAATCGAGCGACAACCTAACAACGGTTAACCGCAGCCAGTCGACCCGGTGCTAATCAGAAAATCACGCTGCGTGGATACCCCCAAAGGGGCGGGGGGGTGGTTCTGAGCTGGTTGACTCGCAGAATCTGCCGAGTTGCTCTATGTCATAACCGAGAGCTTCTCCTCCTCCCCCTCTTTCTCTTTGATATACTCCCCCTTCTCTATGAACATAACACATCTAATGCTTTTGCTTTTTCTTCTATGGTGTTTCTAGAAAATTGCTCCGATGTCGTCGTGCTAATTATGGGGTTAACGGTGAACCAATGAAGCGTCCTACGATCGGTTTTCTACGCTCCGCTACGTCCGTCTTTACGAATTTATATAACATAAATATATATATATATATATGTATCGACATATGGAACCTTCTTCATTGGCAAGAGTCAATTGGTAAAAAAAAAAGGGATCCTATTTTATTTCTTTTATTATATTTTTCGTAATACATTTTGTTTTTTTATTACTATTATTATTAATTTCTGTGTTTTCTTTGTTAAATAATTCTATAATAGAAAATATGTTATTTCGTATAATTATAATATATTATATGATAAAATTATTATATTATATATTTC
>NW_014569804.1:15877-24551 GCF_001313835.1 Polistes canadensis
GATCCATTTAATGTGTTGTTATTGAAATAATTTTATATTGTTATATTTTTTATATAATTATTGTTATAATATAATAAATGTAAGAAACAATTTGATTCACACTTAGAATGTTATTCGTATTTCTTCGATTTGAATCCCGACGACGTGTAATTTAAACAACCCCCTTAACACGTTCATCATTTCGGGACTCCTCGAGTACTCGAGATTTTCTTAGCGAGCGCACCCTTTCTTCGATCTAACTGCAAAGTGAACATTCGAAAATTCAGTCTCACGCACCAAGAGAAAGAAATTCGCCACAGTGACCCCCTGGTTCGAGGGTTCCTTTTTTGAAGAACAAAAGGGAACATGTGTTTGAAGACTTTAAAACTTGCTACGACGACAAGGAGTTCCTACGAACGAATTTAATCAATTTTTAAGAACGTATTATATTAATCCTTGTGAAACGAACGAAATAACTATACGCCGTTGATGGTGGTTCACCATTTCACCCCGTTAAATTAATCTTAGGGGAAGTTGACGATAATAGTTGCCGAGTTACTTGTATGTAAGTATAGTCGAATTAGATAGTTGCATGATTATAAACAGGAAATGCATAAAAAAGGATCGTCAAGATTATTTCGATGTTCTTTTATTTAAATAATTCTCCACTTGTTTTTTAATAATATATTTATTTTTTTTTTTATTACCAGTTTATAGTTGCATCAATACATAGCTATTTTAGGTGTTTAAAAATATTGATTGTTTTTTAAAAATTAATAATGTCAATGTGGTGTTTTCTGAATGAAAGAACAGTCTTCAGAAATATATCTATTTGATATTGGTGTTAAATATTAAATGATTCACGATGTTTGATAAAATACAATTAATTTCTTACAATTTTTCTTGTTTACCTTAATGTTTTCTTTTTTTCTAAGTTTTTTAAAACAATAGAAAAAGTTAAAAGAAGATAGATAGATAGATAGATAGAGAGTGTATGTCTGTGTATATATATATATAGGTATATATCAATAAAAGTAAAAAGCCCTTTTCGAAAAGGAAGACGTTTGTCCGCACTTACCTCCCCTTTTAAGGTTCTCGTAACATCCCGGAAGTAGGAAATCTAATTTTTAACCCTCCAGTCGATAGTCGCGCGCGGCTTTTCCTTAGCTCGAACTTTTTCTCATGTCAGTGTGTTGGTCTCCCGTGTAAAACCGGACCGGGAGGAAAAACTTTCAGGACCTTCCCGGGAAACTCGACTCTTCCAAGCCATCTGGGATACAAGCCGAGTGCCTGATTATTTTGAAGAAAATGAAAAATACGATGAAATCCTTTCAACGTATAAAATCCCGTTTTATATTATATACTTTTTGTCTTTTATTACTTAACATTTAACGTTTCAATATTATATTATATGTCGATTAGATGTTTGAGGATTGTTATGGGTCTGATTAGTAGTTGATTACTTTTTATGGTAAATTATAATTTAGTTTTGCTCATATAGAGACTAGTTTTCCAAGTATTCGTTAAATCAAAACACGAGGTTTGTTAAAAAAGGGTGGGTTATGGGTTGGGGGTTCCATAACACCCTCGTAACATCTTAATTATAATATCGTTGATTAACTTAAAACTCAATACGATTATTTCTATCCCCCCCATAGATTTGAAATTTTGAGAAATGGACACTATAAATATTATTTCGGTTTTTTTTTCGGTAGATAAGAAGAAGTTGATAGAAATTTATGCGGACGGCAAAGTAAATTTAAGTCGCGTTAGTAACGAGAAATGGTCGTGTCTTTCGTTCGTTCAAAAAAAAAGAGAGAGAATGAGAGGTGGTGGTGGTGGAGGTGGGCGGGGGTGCGGGGGTGGTGCGGGGGAGTCGGGGTAGGGGAATGAAAAAGTAAGAGAGAAGAAGCAAAAAGGAGAGGAATAATAGGCGTATACCGAGAAAACTTTTCGCCAGACCGGATACGGGGAAGTTTCACCGTATTTGCGCATCCGGTACTATAAATCTTCGATACTTTCCGCCTCCTTGTAACCAGTGGCCAAGTCACCGAGTCCTCCGTCTGTTAGACAAAATATATATACATATACAATTGATATCAAACCTTTTCTATATCGTGTAGTTGTATTTTTGAAAAATCCATCAACGTTTTCGATCATGATCCGAATGATCCGATAAAGTATCACCCGACCCCATAGTAAATTTGAGAAATTAATCTACGCGTGTTAACGGGATAACAAGGTAATTAACGATTGATTATTCGAGAGAGAGAGAAGAAAAAAAAAAACGTATTAATCTGAAATTTATTCTTTTCAACGAGAACTAATCCCCTCGCCCCCGCTCCCGTCCCCCGCCCTTTTTCCGCATAGAAGAGAAGAGAGAAGAATCTTTCTCCATTAATATTTCATGATTCCCTCGAGAAATCCCCACGTCCGTGGAAAATCGTCGACCGTTAGACGATCGTCATCCCTCTTGAATCCTTCGGCCACCCATACGAACGAACGAACTAACTGTGTCCTCGTAACAATTTCTACTAGGAAAACCATGAAAAACCGATAATCCATCATCCATCAGTATAATGACTTTGATAAGTTTAACAAAAATCTGAAACTCTCCTCTAAAAGCAGATTATTCGTACAAATTAAATACGTTGCGCGGAAAGGGAGTGAAGGGGAGGGGGGGGAAGGATGAGGATGGGGTAGTTTCGTATACACTTAAGTAATATAAGTCGTTTCGAAACGGAGGGCGGAGGGAGGGATATAATCTTACGGTTTTGAAAAGGATCGAAAAAGATTTTCTTCATCGAGTTATAAAAAAAAATTCAACTAACATTGTTGTTGGATGTTTTAAAAAACAAAAAACGTCCACGTGGACGTTTAAATCATAACTTATACAATAAACGATAGAATAGTTGAGATAAAAATATCTACGAAGTTAAAATGTACTTACATCATACATACGTACAAAACACACAGGATACGTATTATACATATATAGATAGATATCATCCATACATACATAGATACATACATCGGGGATTGGTTTCGATGCAATTTTGCACGGTAGGGTGGCGCACGTTGGGTGAAGGTGTTAAATTCACTGGATGTACGTCGGACGAGGCATTCTGGACTAGCCGACAAATCCGATCGTATTTTCATCGACGCCAAATTGGCAATATCCTCGCCGGTGACGATTCCTGAATTATGCATCAGCCTCGGGGACAGTAGTCGCTTCGAAGTTTATCCATCCCGCTCGTTTCCACCCCTAGCTAGCTAGCTAGCTAGCTAGCTAGCTTGTTCACTCGCTTGTATTCCGGTGCTTCTCTTCCACGCAGAGTTTTCTCCCTTTCCCATACCACCCCCTCCTGAACAACCCCCTACTTCACCCTCGACCACCCACTTTTCATCCTTTCCTCACCCCCTTCGTCAATTCGCGTCGTGTCCCCTCTTTCTCAGCCGGTAACGTAACTTATTGGTCGAACTGGGTAGACTAAAAGAAAAAAAAAAGATGAAGACTCACTCGAATTCGACCAATCGTCTGAATCTATGGGGAAGAGGGAGGAGGAGAAAAAATTTAGCTTAGTATCTAACCGAAATTATTATTCATTTTTTAAAACTATGAAGCTTATATATTAGGAAAACGATCGCAGTGTTGTTATAAATTTGGCTACGATTTTTATACAATGAGAAAATGATTTCTGATTTTTCAAATATGAATAAATCTATTTTTAATTTAGGAAAAGAAAATAATAGATAAATATGTCGACGAAGTAAATAAAATAATTAGAAATTAAAGAACATGTGGAATAATTAGTTATGATATCACGAAGTTAAGAAAAAAAATCATTCTATATATCTGTAAAAAAAAATTGTAAGATCGAATCAATTTATCTTTAATTCGATTAAAGTATAAAAATGAGTAATACTGCATGTAAAATGTAATTGCCAGTTACCTTAAACAGTTAACCACAAAATCAATAATATAAAATAACCTGTTGAGTTGTAAAAAAATTAATCTTAATCCTTTAATTAAATTAAGGCTTCGTGATTAAAACAAAAACATAACTATTTGTTTCATTTGTTTTATTTATAAAATCATACCTACTCGGTATTTAGTTATTTTCAACAACACAAATTCGACGAAAAAAAATGGAATGGGGGTAGATTATGAAAAAGGGACAGGGTTGAACGATGGGATGGATTATGGTAGATTTTTATTATTTGTTAATTCGATTTAAACGAAGTCGAATGACTCGTTTAAGAAGATTTGTAATAAGAATAAAACAACATGAAAAATAAATGATACTCACCCTTTTTATTTATTAACCCATTGAGTGGTGAATACTTTTAATTGAAGAGTGTTTTGTAAAAATAGAATACTTTATTATTAAAATGTGTGTCCATTTTTTTTATTTTTATTTTTTTATAAAGGTTTTACGTTACAAACTTTTTTATGAATATTCTTCGATTAATTTTGTACAGATTCTTTTTATAGTAAATTTAGATTAATTAAACGATTATTCGAACGAATATACGAGTATGTGTGTGTGTGTGTATTTTATTGTGGAAAATATAAATGTTTTCCCGAGCCTTACGTCCTTTATTTTGTTAACTATTTGTTCGTATTCCACCATTTAAACAATACGTTACGTTTACGCACACCTATTCGAAGTTATACCTGTTGTCCACTTTTTTCTATTTTTTTTAAATATCTAAGGAAACAAATATCAATATAATACACGTGTTGTTAAAGTAGAATTATGCGTTTTTTTTTATGCATATCAACTGTAATCGAATACTCAACGAAATCTATGTAAATTTAGACTTGATCATTTCTTGAATACATTTAATGGAGACGTATATCGATTGTTGCATATACAATTTATTTAAATATAATGATAATAATTAAATTAAATGAGTCATACAACAACAAGCGATACACATCGACAATCGATTCGTTCATCTTTTCGTTGAATTCACTTGACCAGTTGAGTGCTCATAATTGACTTAAACATGCTTGAACCTTGAGAAAATCTATTCATACTATATAAAAAAAATGCACTCAAGTGATTAAGGAATCGATAGAAGATCAACAAATCGATTATGAATGATTAATAATTATCGATCCAGGAGACCGAATATTTTAATCTAATAGATTTCGTTGACAAAAAAAGAAACTATGTCACTTATCGTCTAACACATTATTATTCCCATAATCAATGATGTATCATGATTTTGTATCTTTCTTGTCGTCGCAAGGAGATTTCCTCTCGCAAGGTTTTTTAGGAGGACAATAATAAGTTTTTATGCGACAGGGATATTTGTCTTTAACGAGACAAGGTGGATTAGGTTTGATGGAAATTTCTTCTCTTTGAATATGACATGGGCATGGTCCTGGATGCATTTTTGGCGGAGGTGGACAAGGACATAATGAAACGGGTTCGGTAGGAGGACCAGGTAACGGTGGTGGTAAACATACTTCTTTTTTCGGTTTACTGCTGAGACGTTTTTCGGTACAAACCGACTCGTCGTGTTTAGTTTCAACCATGGTAGGACATGTACGTGGTTTTACCAATTTTGATGGTGGACATTCAACCGTACCGTATACCATTTTAGCTGGTTTATCAATATGAGTGATAATACATTTTCCACCCCTGACACAACTTGTCGGACATTTTTCAACTTCTTCTTTTTTTTCCTTAACACATTTTACTACTGGTGGACATTTGACTTTTTCTTCATAACATTTAGCATCTTTATCCTTACAACATGTCTTAATATTACAATGATCTTCCTTAGTTTTACATATTTCACTTATCGACTTGCAATCTTCACCAGAATCGGATTTAGATTTGCCAAGGTGTATCCGTGTATTATGCAAACATCTAAATTGAAACATTTGTGTTTGAATAGGACCAAGTTTTATACGCTTAACTTTATTTATTTCCTTCCTATACGAAAATTTCGGACAAGAGGAAACATCTTGAAGATATTTAACTCCGATCTTCTTTCGAGACAATGTACAAGACTCGGGACAAGAACGTGATGAAAGTGGTAATGAGCTGGAACGGGACGGCAGGTGTTCCGAATAAAGTGAACAAATTGGGCATGTTCGTAAAGTAGGTGGTCGAGAACAAAGTAGCATCTTTGGGTTGTATGATGAACATTTTGTCCATGGTTTACAGGATAAAACTGGTAGACAAGATAAACATTTCGATGGAGACGATGAAAAAGATGATGATAAAAGTTCAATCAAATGCTTTGATCTCTTGAATTGAGGTGTGGTGAAAGAAATATTTAATAATAATCGTGCATCTTTCATAAATTCATTCAAAATAAATCCATTGTTAAATAGCATCGATGTTGATTTTAGAAGAAAATTCTTCATTAGTCGAAACAATCCATTCGAATGGTTTAAATTCTGGACCATCATCTACGAGATTCGAGGAAGAAGAAGTTGAAGTTCTTTGTGTTTCTTTTTTTTTTTTTAATTGTTTCATTTAATGCTGTTGCCTCCACGTACCACCCCCTCTGTGTCTGTCTCTTTGCTGACCTAACAATCATCCGGGTCGCAATTTTCCGTTCTGCAAGGTCTCTTGGGCGGGCATTTAACGCAGAACGGTTTTTTTTCTGGACGTTCTTTCGCGGGATAACCAGGTGGACCCAATGGCGTACAGGGGCCTTTAGGTGCTTCGCAGGGACTTCTTCTTGGCCAATCGGGTGGACCTTCCCCACAGTCATTTTCACCAAGTCTCATTCCCGTATTCCTCATCGATCCTTGATCATTCTGCTCGACATGTAGAGTACAAATCGATAGGTATCTTTTTTTTGTTTTGTTTTTTATTTTTTTCTGTTTTTATGTCACCATTTTTTAGTTTTTTTTCTCTTTTAAGAATCAAATCCCTCCCACCCCCTTTAGATGCCTCTAACCCACCTCCCTCCTGTGTTCCAAAAGAAATTCATCGATTTTCCTTTTGCACAAAGAGATAAGAATACAAAAAAAAACACCCCCCAGTGTAGGGGGAAGAAGGAAGGAAGAAAAATAGTGGAGGATAATGGACGGTAGGCTCGGGGAAAGAGAAAAAAAAAAAAAGAAGAAGAAACGACAAAAGAATGACTATTCACATACGAATAATTATAATGAAGATTAGTTTAAAATTTAGCAAGGACCTACGTGTGTCTTGTTTCATGTCATCGGTTTCATTATCTTTTGACTTTTATTTATTTAACAAAATTTGTATCGTAACTTAAAATGAAACATTAATTCGTTTTAATTTCCGATATAATTCAAATGTAAATCCGAAGTTTACTTTTAAAAAAATATTCTTTGACATTTCTCGATAATTTTTCGATAATTTTTCGATAAAGTGATAATAATAGTAACATTATTTCTGATCTAATGATTAAATCTGACAATTAAAAACGTTGACGGTTTAAAACTTATCAAACTAATCTTCTTCGGATGATAATGACTTCGATGATCTTTTTATAAACCTATCGGAATGAAGTTCATCCTCGTATTCGTTACCCTCGGGAAAGTAGTCATCGTTAATTGATCTGTCCGCACTGGAATTATTCGTCTCATCCTCTTCTTTCTTTATTGATAATGACCATTGAATTGGATGACTCACAATCGTTAAAGGATTAAGGACTCCTTCCTGAATGACAGGCCAAAAGCTGTTCTTACCGATCGTTGTGATATATATATATATATCTCTCTTCAATTTTTTTTTTATTATTTAATCGTTCTTTCATATATCTGTATTTGTTTCGTATATATGTTTTTTTTTTTTAAGAATTATATTTATTTATTTATTTGCAATTTTTATGGTTCGTATGACACGTTGTTAACCCGCCCAACATTGCATCGAGAAAGAGGCAGAAGGGAGGTGGAGCCACAGCGATAATTTAATTATTGAAATATTATATTTTTATTAAATAATTAATGTTTGTGTGTGTTACGATATATAAAAGAAAAAAAAACAAGAAAAAGATTTTGTTAAATTGATTTTTCATATGTGGATTGTCCAACATTTTTTCTAATTGTATTATTATGTGTGTGTGTGTGTTGTTGGATTTTGGAAAGAAAAAAAAAATATACTTACGATTTCAGCGTATTTCGGATGCTCATATTTAACATTTGTACTTCTTGGGTTTGATCCTAGCTGAAATTATATTTAAAACAACAAATAATTTTCATGTATATATGCATATTTATTTTTTTACATTTAAATAAGTTTTTCCACGAGACATAATTAACAAGATTTATATTTAATTAATATTATTAAACGTTAATAATTAATCTTCTGTGTTATAATTTATACCAAAGGTATCGAGAGTATAGAATTTCGGTAATTCCATATTCGTTTTTATTCTTTTAACATTCAATTTTTGTGTATTATCTATTTCGTTAGTTGACACGTTTCTATTAGGAAAATGAAACTTAACATATTTCGTTTTAAACAATTTCTCGTATAACAATTCGTCCTTGAAATAATAAATCGAAGGAACTTTACATATTTTTCCACCTTTTTTCGAATCATCTGGACAACCAGGTGCTCTTATTACTGGAGGACATTGTTTCTTTATGCTTGTTTTTTTATTATCTGAACAATCCGGTGGTTTATCAGATTTCTCTATTTTACATGAGCTACGTTTCGGACGAAAATCTGACGTGGTGCACGGACTTTTTTTT
>NW_014569804.1:24992-41949 GCF_001313835.1 Polistes canadensis
CTTTTTACATGGATCTGGCTTTTTACATGGGTCTCGATTTTTAGAAAAAGAAATTCGTAGATCATTTGAATAATTTTCATGACTAAACGAATAAAAATTCTTTTTTAACCAATTATCTAAATCCTCTTTGCTTAAATCGGAAAATAAATTGTCATTTGTGTCAGCTGACAAAGGACGGATCTTGAATAAATCATCTAAATGATATGAACCAATGCTTAAATTTGAATTGGATTTTTCGATTATTTTCTTTCTTCTCGCATTATCTAAAAGATGTCTCACTTTAGAGGATACTTTTTCTACTGGCCGCCATATTTCGTAGAAATCATTTGCCTTTTCCTCGGTAATTTGAGAAAATGACAAAGATTCTTTATTTTCATGATAGGAATAATCTACGTCATCGTTAACCATTGATACTTCAATCGGTGTACGTTCAATCACATCTTCTATTTCATTATTTGTCTTGATAACAGAAAAATCATCGATAAATTCACCAGAAAAATCACGCAAATCCTCCATAGGTAAAGTCACGTAATCTAATGGTACTATTTTTAATACGGATTGACTTTTTAAATTAATCGTATGATCATCTTTGATATTAATTTGTTCAGAATTCGTATTACATTTTTTATCATCTTTAACGATCCCATCAAATCTTTGCTTAACTTTACCACTTGCTGTTATAAAACCTTTCAAATTATGACGATAATGATCATTTTCTATATACCCATCATCAAATATTTTCGATATAAACCAAGAAGATCTAGCCTTGTCATTAGCTTTACTAAAATCATGCAATAATCTAGGCTTATTATTATTAAACGCAGCTGGTACAGTCCAATCTTTCGATTTATTCTTAACATCCATTGTTTTATCTAATTGTTTATATTCGTTATCATTGTTCCACTTGACACGTTTATTCGTACGAATTTTTACTTTTTGTTCATTACTCGAATGCAAACTTATTATCGGATTATGCACGTTCTCTGATTTTTTCTGCATGGTTACTTTGATAAATGGTGCAACTATGGCTAATTTTTGTACATTTTTTTTACGACATCGTTTGGAAATGTTTTGTTTTTTAAATTTCCTACTCTCATTTATATTCGATGATGAAACGGAAAATGTTGTTGTCTCGTTTACGATATTTCCAATTGAATTTATCGGTCTTCGTAATAACCAATCGGTGATCACACTGAGGATGTCATTTTTCTGGCAGATTTGTCGCGTCCTGTTGTTGTTGTTGTTGTTGTCGTGGCCCATCATTTCATCTAGGATTCGTGTCATCATCGATCTTAACTTCCCGGTGCACGTGTCGCCCGCCTGGGGATAGACGTATAGACGATGTCAAGAATCATTTTCACCTGCCTTTTTTATTTTATTTTTATTTTTTTTTGTTATTTTTTTTCTCTTTAATTAATTATTTCTTATCTCACATTTTTTTTTATTCGTCCGAAAAATCGTTTTTCTACGTTCACAGAATAATTCGTTTTGTTTGTTTGTTTGTTTGGTCGTTTTAATCATCGTAAAAATTTGCTATAAGCAATAATCATCGATATTTATTTAAAACGCGAAAAAAGATTCTGTTTTTTTTTTTATTTTTTTTATTATGGTGTTTCCTTTTCCATCATTTCTCCGTTGCTTTCATTTTCTTGACCATTTTTGACTAATCTCTGTCTTCTAAATAATTCGCTCGTTTATTATTATTATTATAAATAATTTATTAAAAATGTGTTGATATATTCACATGGGGAATTCATTTATCAGATCTCGGATCTTTCTTTATGCTTCCTTTCGATATATTATCGTTAATTGTGTTTTGATTCCTCCTATATCGATTGCTTTTGGATTTGTATTCGTTTTTTTTTCTTTTTTTTTTTTTTGAAATTTCAACTTCAATTCTTGTCGTTCATCGTTCGCGAACGAATGTGAATTTTGTTTTATATAAATAGTATTTTTCGTTTAAAACGAATTTGGAATTACTAATATATATATATACGCTTTTTTTTATCTATTTGTAATGTGAACAATTTATTTGCCAAATCGATTAATTCCCATAAAAATTAAATAGAGAAAATTGTGATGAAATTCTTTATATATATATATATGATTGTTAAAGAAATTTATTTGAAATATACGAAAATAAAAATATCAATCTATACACGCGAAAATGAATAAAAAAAATTCTATAAAAGTAGAATAATTCATTGTTTGGACTTGTGAACGATATAATCTACATCCTTCAACGTTGTATGCATTTTATAAAATAACAATAGAAAATAATACGGAATAAATAATGAAAATGTAATATTTATTATTCTTACCTCTGATGCAAAACGTTGATTAATCGAGCCAACTTCTTCGCCGATCGGTAAACGGTGTAACATTTCAACGAGTTTCTCATTATTCATTTCGTTAACATTGTTTCGATGATCGGTTAAATAAGATAGCCTGTTGTTCTCTTTCATCGTAGAATCTTGCTTGGATGTTGACTCATACGATCGTGATTTTCCCATAAGCGTTAACATTCGTGAATTCTATTTTAAATAGATAATATATAAAATCATACATTTATATTACTTTTTATATTTAAATTATATTTAAACAAAAAATTATAAGAAAAATTCTCTCACCTCGTGACAAAATGGTTTAGTTTCGTTAAAATGATGGGATCTATTTTGAGTGAATAATGATTTTTTATTAATACCAGCCACGTCGTAAATGGGTATGGTATTTAATGTTGAATATTGATATTTCGGTAATCGTGATGCTTTTAAATTATGAACTCCCTCAGTCGTCCCAATCAATGTTATCTGCAATTGATTGTGAATATTATTTATCTCGTTATTTCATTAGAATAATATTTTTTCATATTTAAATATACCTTCAAATTATCTTCACCAGCGTAATATTTACGCTGACTGAGAGATTTGACAACGGATTTAGCGGCTCGGGAAAACATTGTTAAAATTCTATAATAATTACTAGAAATTTTTGGAACGCCTTCATACAGCGTTCGTCTGATCCAAACTGAATAAAAAATAGTTAGTTAACGTTTGTTACTAAGCAACCATCGTAAATTTGTTAATGCAATTGTTTAAAAATAATTCAAGTGTTATCGAGTATTCTCTGTATGATTCCAATGATAGGAAAATTATTATACCTTTTGTATTGTTTTATTTTTTAAAAAGTATCTTATATCATATTATGGTAAATAATTATTAATTATAAGATATTGTAAAAATTTCTGTATTACCGTTATTAAATAGTATCATGTTACTTATAAGTGATAATAAATTATAATATGGTTAACCATTATATATTATTCGAAATCAATTTTATTTATATAAAATATAAACTATATTTACATATAAAATATGTCACACACACAGTCAGCATAATGTTCGTTCACATTATTTAAACTTTCCAAATAATTTTAAGTATAAAATTGTACTTAATCGTTATATATTACATTTTACGGAATAAAGATTAATAATGTAAGAAATATAGAAATACTTTTAATTGTCTGATTCTAATTGTTTATTTTCATTGTGAACAATTTCGGTAGAGGTTTTTTGCTTCATCCATGCTTTCGCAGATGCCAAAAATTTAAGATTTGGTCTTTGGGATTCATCTTCTGGAAATACAAAATCGAACACTTCTTCCCATCCGTCATTCTAAAACAATAAAAAACAATATAAGTATATGTATATATTATTTTATATTTAAATATATTTTGTTAAAACTTTTTTTTAATATTAAACTACGTACTCCGTCTTCTCCAACAATTCTTCTTCTTCGTTTAATTCTTCTAGGCATTTTGGCAATAATTTTATTTTGACTTTCTTCATCCCCTTTCTCATTTTCGAAATCTCTCCATGCTTCCAAAAGTAATACTCTACTTTCTTTATCGCCATTTGAACGTAATGCATCATTCCCACGTTCAAAAATTCTCCGAGCCAAAGTAACATTATCAATATCTTCTGATGGAGAATTAGCTAATTCAAATTTGGCATATGCTATCAAAACCTGTAATATAATATTATAAAAATATTTATAAATCAATAAAAAATATTGTGCTTAATTTATATGTATAATTGTGTCAACAATACAAAATCTTAACTCACTTTGACGTGAAGTGTTCGTTCTAATAATCTCTCAAATAATTGTCTAGCGTTTTCTATTTCATCTTGAGATATTTCAAAATCTATATACGATTTCCATAAAAGTTCAGGCATATCCAACCTAAATAATAAAAAATAATATGATAGAGATATTAATTATTTTTCTTTTTTGTTTTTTTTTTTTTTTAAATGAGAATAATAGTTTAATTATATTTAGTTGCAATTTATAGAAATATAACTTGCCTTGGTTGAGACACAGCTAATTCATAAATAGCCCTGGCACGATCAACATCTCCTAATAAAGTTTCTAGTTCTGCAAACTGATGAATAAGCATTATAATGAGTAAATATAAATATAAGTAAAATGAAAAATAAAATAAATTAAACTATATAAGAAAAGTAATTTACTTTCATCCATGTTGTACAATTTTCAGGTCCAAATTCAAGAAACTTCTCATACAAAATTCTGCATCTATCAAATTCTCTGAGTTGTATTTCTAAATCAATGTAACCACGATACAATTTATCTCTGGGACAAATACCCAATGCCATGCCCTAAATTAAATATTTAAAAATATCATCATTCTCAATATTTATAAATAACAACACAAAAATAATTATAATAATAGCATACCAATGTTTTTCTCGCTACAGTCAAATTTTTTTGTCGTATTTCAAAAAACGCATAAAGTAGCCACATCTTAGAGAATGTAAAGTGTTTATGTGGTATTAGTTCTAAGCAAGTTCTAAAAAATAATCAAATAGTATAAAGTTATAACTTTATATAGATGATAATAATTTTATATCAAATTAATTAATTTTGTATACCTGTAAACTTGACGACATCTATCTATATCTTCTGTGTCAAGTTCTTCGTACAAGGCATAATTTATCCATAAATAGATATATCGTCTCCAATATTGTTTCTCCTATATACAAAAATTTATAATATAAAAAATAATTATAATATGATTTCAAAACTTTGGAAATTTAGATATTCTTTACCTTGGTAGGAGGAACATTTGCTATAGCTCGTTCGTAAGTTTCTCTGACAATATCAGGATTTCCTTCAGATTCTACTAATCTCAGATAATCGAACCAAGCATCATAGTTTGAAGGATTTTCTTTTACTTCTTGTTCATATTGATATTTCCTCTTGCTAACTATTACATCTTCGATGCCTATATTTAAAAAATGCATAGAATTTATATTATAATTATTGAAAATTAAAATGTTTTAATTTATATTTTAAATTAAATCAATCTTAATCTTAACAATGTGAATTACCTGAACGATCCCCATACTTCTTTTCATGTATAGTATATGCTTTATATATTTCTTCTGTTTTATCTTTGGAAATATTATCTAAAGCATACTTGTAGATTACTCTTGCCCTATCATGCTGCCAAAGAATTATTAAAATTATAATTACTATATTAGGTATTGAATTATTAGATATTGTGTTATCCTAAAATAATATATACTTCTCTTTGTCCTTCTTCGAATTTTGCAAATCCTACGAATAACTTGACATCCAAGCTTTCATCTCCAAAAAAGTTAACTGCACGTTCATAAACTTGACGAGCACCGTTTATAAAACCATTGGATTCTTCAAAACGTGCATATTTGATCCAATGTTTTACATCTGGATGTACCATTACAAAGCGTTCAAAAATCTCCCTCGCTCTTTGTATTTCTTTATATCGTAATTCAAATTTAATATATGTTTGCCATGCTTGTTCATCTGGCTCCCATTCCATCCAGCGTTCAAAAACTTGACGTGCTCCTATAATAAACAATTTATATTAAATTAAATTACACATAATTAAATATCATATTTTTAAATTTAATATCACAAATCTTACCAGCAATATTTTCTAACATTTCTTCCATATACGTATACTTGTACCAAAACTGATTGGCTCTAGGTAAGATTGTAATAGCACGATCCCATAAATTTCTAGCATGATTTATTTGTCGATTTCTCATTTCCATTTCAGTATACTTTAACCATAGTGTAATATTTCTATGATCAACATCTAAAGCCCGTTCATATATAGATCTAAAATAAATTGAACATATTTAATTTTGAGATTCTTCTAATACAAATACTTTAAAATTTACAATTTTCTACTCGAAGTACCTCGCTCTTTGTATTTGTTTCTGACTTTCTTCCCATTGAGCATATTTTATCCAATTAGTTATAACCATACGATTCTTACGTATATTATCTTCATACATTTTTCGTTTACGATGTTGATAGTCAGCCAATTCATGGGGATCTGAGATTTTTTGTTTAGGTGGCTAAAAAATAATATTTATAAGTAAATCCAATATGTTAAAATATAGTTAAAAGTTTCATTGCATAAAAGTTTTATTGTTATCCTTACTGGAGGTAAAATTTCTAAATCTCTTTCCTTGGCTTCTCTTAACAGCTGTTCCGCTGTAATTTGTATTTCAGCTGGTGCTTTGTTTTTTACCTTTAAAAAAAGATTTAAATTATATACATAAATTGAACATTTATAAAATAAGTAATTTGTGTTATAATGTATAATTATAAAATAAAATCTATAGAATTATGTATAATAATTTTACCTTAGCCACTTTGGGCATTTTTTGTGATTTTTCCATAATGATGGTTGATTAAATCCGACTTTCTATGTAATAAATATAATATAATTAATTTGATCTTGGCAACACAAGATTCTTTGAATTAAAGAAATTTCAAAAACCCACGTATTCAAAACTCAATTTCCTTTCTTATTTTATTTATAACACCTCAAGCACATATGTAAGTACTTTTTCTTTTTATCTTTTTCAATATTTCTTTAGAAGATATCTAAAAACTGACACTATAATAATGTCTTTTTATCTATTACTCGTATGAGGTTAAATATGAAAATGAAACACATATATGATTATGTTAAGAACGTAGAAGGTAAACTGCATTCAGTGTTGCACTGCAGCACCATGGTGTTGCATAATCACGTGCAATAGTAGTTCATATTTTCAACACCATGCTTGATGTCGCATTTTAATAATTTAGTTATAATTATTTTCGCTAGAGTGCGTGCATTGTAGTTTATGTTTCGTTATAGTGCAGTGAAAGTGTTAACCTATAAAATTATTTGTGAAAATATTACTTTTTGTTTTTAATTTTGTAACTTTATATTTTTCGTTATAATATGTCAGATAATGATAAAGAAGAAGCATTCCTTGCTTACAAAAATGATTCACGAATACCTTGTCGTTATGGCGTAAAATGTTATCAAAAAAATCAAATGCATCATGATAAATATAAACACCCGCCTTCAAATAAACAAGTGTGTGATATTATTTTTTATAATTTTATGATATTATAAAGAAATAATTTTTCCTTAATGTCAATGTATATTATCAAAAGATTTTTTGTATTTATATAGTTTAAAACACGTAACTGGACATAATTTATTTTCTTGTAAATGTCATGCTCGTATTTTTAAATGGAATCATATATCTTTTGTTACATTAATTGATTCAGCTTGTAATTCTGTAGAAAAAGAAGTATTAACTTAATTATGTTAAAAAATCATTAGCGTAATTTGTTGAATTATTGGATAAATATTAATCTTAAAAAAATATATATTTTATTAACAGAAAACAAATATAGTTAAACGTAAACCATTAATTGGGAATAAAAGAAAAATTGCAGAAATAGATGATGATGATGATAATAAGGAAGAAGCAGTACCTATCTCTGTACCAAGTAAAATTCAAAAAGTTAAGACTGATCTTATTAATACTAATGTAGACGATACAGAAAATGTTATTGATTATGTAGAAACCGGTGACAAACATTTGGTCACAACATCAAATGATGAAAAAGTAATTGATGATAATACTGCAGAAATTAAAGAAGAATCTGATGTATCATCAGATAACAGTAATCACGTCAATGACGATGATTCTTGTACAGATACATGCACAATATTATCTCCAACTTGTATAAAAGAAAATATTAAAAATTTATTATTAGTTGAAATGCCAGAAGATTTCTATCAATTTTACGATTTTTGCAAACTTATTTCTGAAAAAGAACCATTAATGGCACTTAAATCTATTAATCTTTATCTTGTGGGTCCTTTTGATATTATAAGTAATAAATTAAAAAGTTATAAAAATAATGATAAAGAAAAATATCTTAGACATTGGAGATATTATTATGATCCACCAGAATTTCAAGTATGTATTAGAATTAATATTTAAATACATTCGCTTTTTCAAAACTTATAATTAAAAGTAACTATAATTAAAAGCATATTGCAATAAGTTTTTCGTTATAATATATCCTTATTCTTTATAGACAATTATTAGAGGAAACAAAGATGGCTTACATTTAGGATATTGGAGAGATGAATGTAATGAAAAGCCAATATACGTAGCTAAAAATAAGGCGGATATAGATTGTATAATACAACCTGTTGCAGAAAATATATTCGGTGCAATTAAGTAAGTATTTTGTTATGTCGAAGCATAATGTAAAAAGATATACATAGTGACTCGTGTGTCATCTCGTCTTTCATAAATCTCAAAACACTTTCATTGCTTCTATTTATAAAGACTCTTTATAAATAGGAATTATTGTTATTAAAAAAGTGAAACACATCATAATATACCACCAGCATTCTATCACACATCGATACAATGTAATATATGCATCAGAATATACAATTATATAATTTTGCATAATTTTTTAAAATGCTACTTATATAATTGCAGTATTTGCATCGAAGACAAATGGAAAACAGCTAATTTATTTGAAAAGACAAGCATAGTACAACTTCAAAAAAAATTAAAAGAATTTGCCCAAAAGTATGATATAACTTTAGAGAAAAAAACGGATAAAATGATAAATCGTGAGAAAAAAGTTATTGTAAGAACGTTTCATAAAGCTGGAATCGTAGTACCATATAATAAGAAAACGCAGTTGGGTTACAGAGAATTATCAGTGACAGATAGTAAGAAATTTATAATATTTCTATAATGTCACTCTTATGTATCTGTTTAAAATTAAAGTATAACTTTTTATTATTAATATTTTAGAAGAATTACAACAAATATTGAAGAAAATGGACGAAGCAAGTTCGTCAGAAGAACGTAAAAAAATAATGTGCAAACTCGACGAGATTGTACGTCTTGCAACAATAGCTGCAGACGAATGTGATTTTGGAACTTGTTTAGAATTGGCGCATGATTTGTTTTCTAGCGGTAGTGTGTATGTTCAAACAATAGCATTACAAATGTTTTCGGTTGCTTATACACACCTCGATCGTCCAGAATTTTTAGAAATAATTAAGGCACACTTGAAAAATAGAAAACGTGGTAGTGACTTGTCCGTCATTTAAAAAATTCTTCAAATTTTAAAATATATCATTTTAATACAAGCTTTATAAATAATTATAAATCCCAGATACGCGTGGAAGTTAATAGTATTCAAATATATAATTATTATAATTTACAAAATTAACTTATACAACATAAATATACATTTGTATAATACCTAATATAAAATATAAAGTATATTTTTTATTTTAATAAATTTACTTAGCGTTTGTATATGAAACTATGTATTAAAAAAGTTAAAATTTTACACAATTATAATTTTATAATAATAATTATATATATATATAACAAAACCGACGAAAAGTTTAACAATTAATTGAATTATCCGCACACATATAATTTTTGATAAATTGAATCATCGGTATTCTATCAATGAATTATATTCTTCATCCACACAACAGAAACGACCAAAATTATCGATGATCTATAAAGGCAAGGAAGACAAGAACGTTAAGCCACGTGTCATCATCATCAAAGTTAAAAAGCGCAAGAGAAATATAGGGCGGTTACGAAGAAAATACGAGAGGAGTGGTGTGTCTGCTGTGTGTCTGTGTATGCATGTGTGTATAAGAAAGAAAAAGAAAGAGAAAGAAATATAGTAAAAGAAAAAGAAAATCGTGGATGAAGGGGTAGAGCAAAGGAAACGAACGAACGGGTGCTGTTAAATCGTACGTCGAATGATGCCAAAGTTAAATATAAAAGCGCCGGCAAGCGTCGCGGCGCCCACCGTGGACCGATGACGCGGATGTTGAAGAAGACAGTCTCTTCATGAACTTGGTCACGGACTAGAGGTAGACGATTCGGTTATCTTACGATATAAACGCTCTTTTCGGTTCGTTTCTCATTTTTTATTATTATTATTATTATCTCTCAATATATACGATTACTTTTCCTTTGTCCTTTTTTTGTTTTTTTTTTCATTGTTCTTCTTTTCCGTATATTAAATTTATTCGACGAGAAGTTATCAATTTTAGTGTAACAACGTTATATTTTTGCCGCCCCCATCCACCCACCCATCCACTCTTCCCTCATATTATTCTTCAGGATAGAAGATCACATCCTTGTAAATTGTATAATATATAAGAAGGAGAACACACCGGAAAGAATTGTATCAGAAAAAGTGCGTTTTACGAATTTAGTTTTTCCACCGCCTCATTTCGTGTGAATTTATTTGATCGGAACATTTGTTTAATTTCATCGTTGATTACAACCGACACGTTTACTTCGGGATTTGTTCGGTGAGTATTATTGGGATCTTTACGATTGTAGATCTCTAAATTGTTGTTTCCTTGGATAAGTTTTTTATGGATAAAATAATAATCATAAGATAGGATATCGAGAGATTCTACTTTAAATAGATATTACATATATATTCTATTGGTATTTAAATATAATTCATATATATATACGAGATGTGTGTGTGTGTTAGGTTTCGTTGGATAAGTTTGTATGATAAAATAATAATCATTAGATAGGTAGTATATCCAGATTCTACTTTAAATAGGTATTACACAAATATTTTATTGCTATTTGGATATATATACGAGATATTAAATTTCGTTGGATAACTTTGTATAAAAGTTTGTAAAATAATAATCATTAGATAGGTAGTATATCCAGATTCTACTTTAAATAGGTATTACACAAATATTTTATTGCTATTTGGATATATATACGAGATATTAAATTTCGTTGGATAACTTTGTATAAAAGTTTGTAAAATAATAATCATTAGATAGGTAGTATATCCAGATTCTACTTTAAATAGGTATTACACATATATTTTATTGCTATTTGAATATATATATATATATACAAGATGTTAGGTTTAAACTATCGGAGTATTTAATTGGATCGTATGTTAGCGAATAACAAAATAACAAGAAAAACATGTTTGCAACATCATTGTGATTCACGTGGGTGAATGTTAGTCGATGGATGAGCTCCAATAACTTGCCCATTGCTGGGCCAATGTGAGCAACCTCTGTCAACGACATCCGTTCCGAACGGTACTATTTCTGATCACCAATTCGGCAGAGATTTTATTTTTGGACGCAGCATCTGAGGTCCAGGATCCAGAGACTGGTACTACGCCGTTTTATGTCTCTTCCATCGGAATAATCCATCTAAAAATCGAATAATGAATTTTTCATTCAATGTTCCTTCTTCCTCCTCTTCCTCCCCCTCCTCAATATAATCTAATCTATTGATATTTGCTAAAGTTTTAGACAATGAACAGTAAAATACACATTTTACTTAACAGAATAGAATTAACTAATTAGCATATTTGCGTAATACTTATCTAAAGAAAAATGTAGTTTGATATTCGTAAACTTATATTTTAACGATTTCGAAAAATCCAATTTTTTAATATTGTTAATCCTTTGCATTCCGAATTATATTTCAATTAAGGATTACCACCAGCAGTTCCCAATACTTTTAATTGGACTAATAATTAATTACTAAATAAGACGAGAGATATTTATAATCAGTTTAAGATAATAGTAAAAAAAATGTCGAGTGGGACTCGACAAAAGAACTCCTCAGATAAAAACTGATGTCGAGTCACACTCGACATAGAAGTGCAAAGGGTTAAGATCTTATTTTTTATAAGTATGTATAGGATATTATTATTTTTGATCAATTGCATCCTATTCTTTTTGTTTTTACACGTTAGAAACGTTTTAGATTTAATTTAAAAAAAAATGATGTAGCGAAAATTTAATTGCATACGTTCTGACAATGAAATCAAATTAATTGCGCGTAAATGCATATAAAAAGAAAAAAAAAAAGAATGTATATAAAACTTGAAATTATAAAAAAAAAAAAACAATAGAAATGTCATTTAGTAAATTATTCTTCCCCAAATTTGAGATAATAATTCTAATTGATGCTTTATTTTATGAAATTATTTTTCGACATATATATTATTATACATAATGATTTTTAAATAATATAAATGATATTTATTACCTATAATATAATATTTATATTTATTTAATAACGTTATACAATTCGCGAATAATTTTTCTTTTCTTTTTTTTCTACCATAGAACAAAAAAAACACACACACAAAAAGATGTATTTTATTTGGAACTAAATAACATTTATATTATACATATATATATATAAATATATTATATTCACGCGCCAATTAATTTGATTAATATTTTTTGGAATAAAAATATTCTGATGTACATTTTGCAAACGTCTACACCCATTATATTTATTTGCGTCATTGGTTTAATGGGTCATGGTCATAATCGGTGGGTACCCGCCGACTGACTATCTTCAGAACTGGAGAACGTTTTTGAAGAAACGTAATATTCCGTGAAAATAATACATATACTCCGAATAATGATAACATAAGAGAAATAGATATATAGAGAGAGAGAGAGAAATAAAGAGAGAGGGAAAAAAAAATATTACTCACGTATACACGTGTCTAAGATGTGACTGGAAGTAAGTAAGTAAGTAAGTAAGTAAGGAAGGAAGGAAGGAAAGGGTGATTACGGGTGCTAATATGTGTGTCTGTCACTTTCTAAAATATCTGATGCACTCATCGTGAATATACCTGGTGGTGGTTTGTCGGACGCTTGTGTATAACCGTCGCAGCACTTAAAAATAGAAATGCCACTATATTTAGTCGGCCTACACTCGGTATCATCCAACAGGGAACCTTAAGGTTTTCGTCTTATTCAATACTTTACAAGATATAGTTTTGAAATAATTCAACGATGATTGTTTCAAGTTTATCAGTTTTATACAAAGTATATGGTAATAGGTATTTGTTGGTTGTACAATAAAACAACAACCAAGAAAATAAGATCTATTTATAAATGTAACACACACATATTTATATATATATATGATATACATAAAATGATTCATTTGTAACTTTATATCTTAAGATAATAAGTTGCTTCACAAAAATGTTCTTTTTTTCTTTATTTTATTTTTATTTTTTCAATAAGTACAAACGTGATTATCGTTTAAATGTGAACGAACTCATTTTTTACGTTTTATATGTCATTCAACTTCCAGGTGCCAAACCTTTCGGTATCAATGAACTCTTCTTAAATTTAAACTACTTTCGTGCAGAAATTTTGACTAATTCTTGATACCAACGTGTATTTATCTTATATCTAATTGTAAAATACGATTATTTGAAATCAAAATGTTTTATCGACTAGGATATTATTCTTAATGATTAATATTATATTTTACAATAGAAAAATAAATGATAATAAATAATTATTGTTCGATCTTATAATTCAGAGTTTTTGCAAGTAATTGATTGCAATAGAAATTCATGACAATGACCTTGCTTTATCGATAAAAATTATCGAATTAATCTAATCTACATCGAGTATATATATATATATATCTGATGTGACATGACATTCTGATTTCATATTAATATATATTAGAATCCATAGGTACGCGTTAATGATGTAGGCACCTATTTCAAGATACTTTTGGCCTGGAGCCATCCAGATCTAACCATCTCACTGTCACTATGCGACCGAGAGCTTGGTTGATTGCTTTCTTTTACAATTAGAACGTATAATAAATACACACAAGTCATTATATATATATAATAATAATAATAATATATAATAAATATACAATATATATATATGTATATAAAATTATTCAGTTAATCCTTAAATCATTTAATAATTTTCAATTTAGAATATAATTGATAAAATTGAAAATTAATTCAATAATTAAATCATTTAATTTTTCAACGAATTTAATAATTATTAATTTGATTCATTCAACCTGTGAATGAACTGACAAGACAAAACTGAGATATTATCGTGCATCCTCGTAACATTCGATCTTATATTATTCGTATTATTTTTCAGTGATGATAGAAATCAAGAGGAGGTGCAAAACATTTCGAAATAGTTAAGCGTAATGTCACAGCACCCGTCTAGACCGCCAGGAGGAGGTCATGGACCTCCCTCAGGCAGTTCCTCAGGTAGAGCTAATACGCCAAGTGGACCAAACACACCCACACCTTCAGCTAACATGTTCAAACCACCTTCGGTATATTCGCCCTCCTCTTCTCGGAGACCACCAACACCTATCCATCATACACGTCCAATGTCACCACATTCATATCCTGGTGTAGTCCATTCAATGAGTCCTGTACCAATTGGAATGCCAATTTCACCTGGTATGTCACCAGTTTTTGGATACCCAACTCACAGTTATATTCAATGCCCAAGACCACGTTGGCCGTCATCCATTGTTCAAGGAAATCAATCTCCCAGACCGTTTATACCGGTACAGGTTAGTAATGTAAGTATCAATACCAATATAACTAAACTTAGAATTGTCATATTCGTTGTTAGTAGTCACGCTATCGTATCATTAGTTCTTCAAATGTTGAGTTAGTCTTATCTTGACATTTGGTATCGATTTACGAGCAACATGCTATCATCTTTCAATTCGTTTGTAGAATTCTGTAATGTAAATTATTCAAATCTTTTTTCTTTTTATTGTTAAAGTTTATATATTTCATTATGGTGGAGAATGAATATTTTAATTAATAAATGAAATATTCTTTTATACTTTACCTATATATATATAAAGTCCATTGGTATCGATTTACGTGCAACATGCTATCATCTTTCAATTCGTTTGTAGAATTCTGTAATGTAAATTATTCAAATCTTTTTTCTTTTTATTGTTAAAGTTTATATATTTCATTATGGTGGAGAATGAATATTTTAATTAATAAATGAAATATTCTTTTATACTTTACCTATATATATATAAAGTCCATTGGTATCGATTTACGTGCAACATGCTATCATYTTTYARTTCGTTTGTAGAATTCTGTAATGTAAATTATTCAAATCTTTTTTCTTTTTATTGTTAAAGTTTATATATTTCATTATGGTGGAGAATGAATATTTTAATTAATAAATGAAATATTCTTTTATACTTTACCTATATATATATAAAGTCCATTGGTATCGATTTACGTGCAACATGCTATCATYTTTYARTTCGTTTGTAGAATTCTGTAATGTAAATTATTCAAATCTTTTTTCTTTTTATTGTTAAAGTTTATATATTTCATTATGGTGGAGAATGAAYATTTTAATTAATAAATRAAATATTMTTTTATACWYTWYACCTAGAGTCCAATTGGAAGTGATACAACATCTCCCGTACCATGTGGACCACCGGAATATTTGATAGCACCATACAGATCTGGTGATTACGAATATATTGGTGTACCATTGGATCATACACCAGTTGATGAAGAATCAAGTGGCCCTAGTACTGCAGAAATTATTGCCAGTCAAAGTCAAGATTACGTCGATGAGAAACTTGCTGAATATCAAGCAACGATACAACAATTACAAGGTGAACGTATCCAATAATAATTTCATTCTAATCATTTTTGTTTAAATGTGCGATATAAACGGAATTAAACTTTCAAATTGCTTTTAACCTTTCGTATTGGCATCTTACGTTCTAGAACATAATCAAGCGCATACGTAACTATCGTGAAACCAATTTATCAACCACTTGTTGCACAAACGTCATTTCGAATTTTGCATTTGCTAACAATAAGAGACAATTGTATTTGTAGAAAATTTAAGCGTTATCTTTTATCCCTTTTCTTTTTTTTATTCTTGAAAATATATAATCGATCTCGTAGGATTATTTATAGAAAAAAAAAAACAAGGTATTCAGATCCTTTACATATATATATAAAAAGAAAAAAATAAATTTATAATAATAGTCTCGATATTAAAAATAATCGATTGGAAATTATTTTTCTTTTTTTTTTTTTCTCGTTAAATAATCGAAACAACAAAGGTGCTTTTGATTCGAAATAAAAATATTATTATGGCAAATGCTTATCTCAATTCGAAGTGAAGTAATATTTTGAACGATTGACGTTTAAGTACCAAAGATAAGAGTGTGATACGAGAGTAAAAAATTAATTAAAAAAAAAAAAAAATATAATAAACGAACGTCCAGTCATCGATACAGAAAACCGTTAAAGTATCTGTAAATATATATATTTTTTATTACATGCACGTATTTATCTCGCTTATAGATAAATTATGATAATTCGGGTAGGAAGTAAAAAAAAAAAGAAGAAAGAAAAAAACCAAGTAGAGTTTCATTCGCGGATTAAAATTCTCATTGCCATCGTGAAGTGCGTATCGATCGTAACTGATTTCTTTTTTTTTTTTTTTTTTTTTTCTACGATTAGTATGATAAATTATATTACAACAACTCCACGTTCTCATCGCGAGAAACTATTTGAAAAATAAAAATTATGATCGATTAAACGCATAAATAAAAACTAGTTAGACGTTTTAATTACGTAAGAGACTAGTATTAAGATGAATCAAAAAAAAATCATGCATAATATTGTATCGAAACTGTATACTGAATTATTTCTGTCAAATTTATTT
>NW_014569804.1:43059-48729 GCF_001313835.1 Polistes canadensis
ATCAATCTAATTCGATTTAATCGAAATTAAAGAAGAAAAATAAAACAAAAAGTATGGCTGATACTAGAAAGAAAGAAAAAAGAACAAAGTAGTTAACATAAATAAAAAATAGTTAGACTTTTTAATTACATAAGAGACTAACATTAAGATGAACCAAAAATTCGTGCATATTATTGCATCAAAACTGCATAACGAATTATTTTTGTCAAACTTACTTTAGAAATATTAACAATATAAAATGATCATCACAATCTAATTCGGTTTAATTAAAACTAAAGAAGAAAAAAATAATACAAAAAGTAATATAAATCTGATAATAAAAAGAAAAAGAGAAAAAGAGAAATAGAGAGAAGGGGCAAGAAAGCGTAAGGATAAAAGGATTGATCGGGAAGGTTTCATGCAGGAAACGTAAAGGGGGTTGGGTGGGTGTGGGTGGAGGAAGGGGAAATGCCGGTTCCGACGCCGACGCTGTCGTCGTTTACATTATTACTGAATAATACTGAATAACTAAGTTAATCCTAATCATTTAACAATAAGTTACATTTAATATATGTCCACCTGATAATTTTTCTTGATTATTTTGGCTTCTTCTTAATTAATCTTAATAATTATTGTTGCAACTGCAATTATTTACCATCGTCGTCGTTGTCGTCATTTTCTTAGTAGTTGTGTTTTATAGTAGTGGTAGTAACGGAGAACGCAAACGGTGGGATTCAAGGAGCCTAACATCGTTCGACGAACGAGTGGCCTCCAGTATCGAACCGACGTTCGTCGTGCGCGGGCATAAACTGCACGTTCCTTTATATATATATATATATACTAACATATATACACATATATATATATATAATATATTCAACATACATTCCATAAACTCAGACACGCACGCGCGACATTTACATAGGTTACGTGCCATCTCCAGAGAGTACATAAAAGCCGGACTAATATACGTGTGTATAGAGGTATATACAATTGTACCAAAAAGATAGAAAGAGATAGATAGATAGATAGAGAAACAGAGACACCATTATTAAGTGAGGAAAATGTAGCCGGGTTTGATGTGAACATAGTCTAACATTTAACAGTTAAAAGTTAATATGAACTAAACAGTAACAGTAACATCAACAGCATTAACAGCAGCTGTCCCTCTATCGATGCGGACAACTGAACGAGGAGGAGGAAGAAGAGGAGGAGAAGGAGGAGGAGAAGGAGGAGGAGGTTGTGTCGAGAGGGTGCGGTGTCAACCGGCCGTGAAGAGAATATTTTCTTTGTCTGCTGTTACTACTCGTACTATCTGTCTGTCTCTGTTATTCTTGTCTACGTATTAGTGCGTGGGGTGTGGTACACCATTGAAAAACAACCAAAAAAAAAAAAAAGAACAGAAAAGACAGGTGTCTACCGATTCGATTATCGGGGAGCCTTCCTGTTGAAATAACTCGAACTTAAGTGAGGTTTCAATTAGAATTATAATGAAGAATACAAATCCGTAAGAACCACCGGTGTGTACTATCGTTAGAACTAGAAGTCAAGTTTCCAATGGGATAATGTTGGTTTAATCATAATTGAATAATAATAATAATAATAATAATGTCGCAACGATCAACACCAACTAGGGAGGATGGTAGTAATCCTGGTAGTCGTCAGGATAGTCCTAGAACACCACGTGGCGGTAGACTCAGAGATAGGGTGAACTTTTTCGAACAAGTATGGACCGGTGTTGGTGGTAATGGTAATGGTGGTGGTGTTGGTGGTGTTGGTCGAGGTTCACCAACGAGCCTAGTAGACGAACCTACGGATGAGATTGATTCCTCATCTTCACGTACTCGTACATTTCGTTCTACTTATCAACAATCTAATAGACCATCATCTAGAGCCAGTGATTCTTCATTCGAGGAAAGTTTCGAAAGGCTCGTAGAAGAATGCGATCTTAACGGGGCTAAAATAGTTAAATTCGAAAAGGTCGTGGTTAAAAAAAGTAGCAGAGAAATCGTTACATCGAGTGGTGGTGGTGGTGGTGGTGGTGGTGGTAATGGTGGAATTATTAATGATTCGAATAATGTTACCATTACTAGTAATTATCCAATCGAAATAACCGAAATGAGCAGGACACCGAGCGAGGAACACGCCCTAGAAGATTCGGCTTATCAAAGTCACAGCCATGGTGCACAAAGTCATGGTAGTGGTGGTAGCAAATCGAGCTCGGTAACTTCATCGTTCATTACTAAATTTCCATCCGAAGAAAATGTATTTCAAAGAAGGGGCAGCAATATTGTTCAACAACAATTTACAACTGACGATGATAAACCACCATCTGTTTGGTACGCGGAATATCGTAATCAGAGTTTCCAGAATGTAGCTGCCAAAATGGAACACCTACGTAGTACCAGGAACCAATACGATGCGCATATCGCACAAATCAAAGGTATCATTCTCATTCGTCGTCCTTTTTCCTTTTTCTTATTTTTTTTGTACTTACCTTTCATGCACAGAAATGTTTTATCTTCTTATATTCCTTTCTTTGTATCTCATATATATTTATTTACACGTGGGTGTAATATCAAGGAATCATCATCTTTCTAACGTAGGAGGATTTATTTTTTACGAATCCTTTTTACAATTTTTTTTTTTTTTTTTTCATTTAATTTACCAATGACAAATCAATCCTTCTTTTCTTTCTTTCTTCTTTTTTTGGCTTACTCTCTCTCTGTCATTTCAAACATGGGAACGTTCTATCTATTTCAACTGAACGTAGAAAATGTTTCGTAAGAATGTGCAAGCTCGCATTGATTACAAGGTTGGCAAATGGTGATATATATATATATATATATATACATACATATATATATATATATATATACATATATGTACTTGTAAATAGGTTCGAGTCCTTATTCGTAAAAATATCTTTCCATTTTCGTTAGTTGTATATTTTTTTTTTCTTGTTTTTTTGTTGATCCGTCGTATCAAAGTAAAGATATTATTCGTTTGGTTTTATTACCGATACGTTGTTATTAAACTTTTATTGGATGATATAAAAAAATTCTTCTTAAATTGATTAATATTTTTAATCATTGATTATATATATATATATATTCGGATTTATCAATTTTATGAGTATTTATCAGTGCACTCTTACATACAATGTACGCAATTTTTATTTATCACGAATAATCTTCTTTGATAAGGTTTGATCGTATCAAAGAAATTTCTTACCTTTTTAGTAAGTTAAATTTGATTACAATTTGATAATGTAAGAATGTAGATAATTAAAAATGTTTTTTGTTTTGTATTATTATTATTATTATTATTATTATTATTGGGAATTAATGAAGCACGTTTTACATTGTATTCTCATTTATTTTGAAGATCATTATTCATCGATGAGTTGTCATTTATTATTCTCTTTTAATTGGTGAATTTAATTACTTTGTTTTTAATGATCAAGTAATTTTGTAATAGATCGTAAACGATATTGTTTATTTATAGTTTATTTATAGATGTAGAATAATATGTCATTGATTCTACGTATCATATATGAGAGGAGTTCAAATATTTAATTGTAATTATATAATTACGTCATATAAAGTATATCAAAATTCTCGTATTTATTTTTCACAATCAAATAAATATTTATTAATTATTAATTACTATGCTATATATATATAACAATAAAAAAAAAATAGATTCTTAATAATAAAAATCAAAACAACGTTCCACGCATGGAAATTAACAAAACTTTACACAATTAAAATTAAAATTGATTCTTCTAATATTTTAAATAAATTTTATTATTATCATCGAATGATCACAAACACACGCACGCACGCACACACACATATTATACAAGAGATTTTACTCAGATTTCATGCGTAACAATAACCTTACGTAATTCTTTATTCATACTTATTCTCATCTTTCGTGTTTTTTTTTGTGTTATTCATCAATGCATAATTTATAAATCCAACCTTCGAAACAGGTAAAACATACGCGCACACACATATATATATACCATGTGAATGTTGACATTATCCAATTTCTGTCTTCCACGGTAACATAAATTAAAGAATATCAAAATTCACATGATGAAATATCAAATACACATATCAAATAAACAGATCGAATATTTATATATTTTTATTTTTATTTAAATAAATAATTATATAAAACATACACCAAAAAATGGCCACGTGTGAAATATCTTGACATTTACCAATTTCGATCTTTCACATTAACATATACACACATCTTTTTACCTAGTATTTTTGTTTATTTTATTTTATTTAAACCCCATCACACACACATATAGAATAATAATTTCATTTAACGAAAGATATAACTCGATCAAAGATCGTGCGAATTTAATTTAACAAATTAACCAATCATCTCGCACGTTGTTAAATAATAAAACACGTGTAATAAAGTGTTGTCAAATTATTAATATACACGTGTTCGTGTATAAAAAAGTTATTATTTTGTATTCTATTGTTTTACGATTTCAATCCTATGTGTTCTTCTCTATGGGGTCAATTTAAGAAAACATAGACAAACAAACAAACAAACAGGCAGACAGACAGACAGACGTACTATATAAACCTCCTCCCCCTTTTCCTTCACCACCTCCTCCACCACCTTCAATATGTGGTAACGCCGCTAATGGTTAAAACGGTGACGTAAGCGAGCAACATCAGTTCAAGGCTATCTCCTTTCCTATCTTCTTAGTCGAATCATGCTCTCTCTCTCTCTCTCTCTCTTTCTCTTTCTCTCTCTTTTTCTCGAATATGTTTCTTTTACCAAATGTGTGTTCCATCATCCAATACCATTGCATGGTTAACACATAAGAAAATAAAGATCTATTTAAGAGAAAAGATTTCGTAAAGTGTTCGTTGATCATCATCATCATCATCATCATCATCATCATCATAATCATCATAATTATAAAAAGAGATAAAAGTAATACAAATTAAATGACAAAAATTACGCAATTGTTTGATTTGTATCAAACGATATACGCGTACGTTTTCACAAATATAATTTTATCTTTTATAATTACACGTGTCTTTTATATTACATCCCGCGTTTATTTTTTCTTCTTTTTATTTAATTTCATTTAAGAAAGAAATTATTGAAATAAATGTAAGAGTAGTCAGATAAAATAAGAAAATGTATTAATTACTTTTCTTTTGTATTTTTGATTTGATTTGATTTGATTTCGTATGAGTTTAATAATAATCATAATGAATGGTTGCTATTATCTCTTTGAATAAATTATTATTAACGAATTATATATATATATATATGTATGTATATGAACGATGTTAAGGTTTGGCTCCAGTCTGAAAGAAAAAAAAAAAAAAAAGTCGTTTGTCAGTTAGTTGACGGTCCAATTGGGTCGATCGATAAGCTTTTGTATGAGTGTCTCTGTTATATATGTACGATATAACTGGACATATTATTCATTTTTCGAGAAAATACTATAGCTAAAAAGTGAATAGATTTTAATAAAACTTATATTACACTCTATAATTACACTCTTCTGTCTACGCGTAGAATATTTTGTCGAGTTATAAATCGATCTGCAAAGGTTCAAAAATTGTCAGAGAATGCAATGCAGTAAATTGTGCATCTTTGCAATTTCTTTGAAAAGTTTTGGTAAATATTTTTTATACTAAA
>NW_014569804.1:50843-56156 GCF_001313835.1 Polistes canadensis
AATGATTGTATATTTATATTTTTGTCTACATATATATATATATATATATATATATATATATTCGTAAATGTCGTTCCACATGAAACCGGTATACTCTCGGTGCATTTGCATGCACCGCAGTTTCTGCAGTTCGTTAGTAAACATACATGTGAATCCCTTAACAGTATACTCACGCATAACATGCGATCTTGTTTTGCGGTTTGTAAAATGTCAATTATCGTATGCAATTGCCGAATAATATCAGATTAACTATAATACGATTTAATAATCATAATGATTCAAAGATAGATTGATGATAGGTGGTTAATTGAAATATAAATCTGTGGTATGATTTGTGTATTATTACTTATCGATTATGTATTTTAGTTAAATTATTTTGCAATTTATTTTTTTTTATTATCATTGTCATATAGTAATCGAGAGAGAAGAAAGTTGAGAGATCGGTTAAAGAATATCTTTAGAATTCGCTGATATCTGTTTTTTTAGGTCAACCATACATGAATTCAAATTGTGAAATAATCGAAGTATAGAATACTTATAAAATTAATAATTGATTCGAAGAAATCTAAATGGTTTCAAAGTTCATATTTTCTATATCGATTCATAGAATAATCGTTAAAATTAACTTTACCTTATTTCAAAATCTATTTAATTATTTTATATATTAAAATAATTAATATCTTTTATATAATTATATAATTATTAAAAATTTATATGATAATATATACAGGTACACGTTAATAAAGAAATTAAAGTCCCGAATTTTTGTTTATAACAAAAAAGCAAAAATGTTAAGCCACTCATGCGACATATCAAAACTAACTCTTAACCTTTATTTAAATATATAAAATAATTAAATAGATAATTTATATATGAGATAATATAATATATATTGGTACACGTTAATAAAGAAATTAAAGTGTCTCGAATTTTTGTTTCTAACAAAAAAGCAAAAATGTTAAGCCACTCATGCAACATATCAAAACTAACTCTTAACCTTTATTTAAATATATAAAATAATTAAATAGATAATTTATATATAAGATAATATAATATATATTGGTACACGTTAATAAAGAAATTCAAGTGTCTCGAATTTTTATTTCTAACAAAAAAGGAAGCAAAAATATTAAGGTACTCATGCGACATGTCAACAAAGTTTTACCACGACGTTTCCCTGTTAATTATTTCCGATTTGTTCATAGCCACAGAAATTAGGAATAGGTACGTTAAGGTAGAATAATTTCAACGTTACATGCTTTCCCTCTTTCCTATTCTCGAAACATTCTGCGGCCTCCACGTAATTCTTTTTTTTTTCTTTTTTTCGGTACTGTTCGAGTGTAGTAGCACAAGAGCACGAATATCCTGTTCTATTCAGTATCGTCACGCGAGCTTAAAATCACGAATATCCTAAATGATCTAAAATTAAATCGATCGAGAGTTTGTAACTTGCTTGCATTTTCTCTAACAAACAAATAATACAATGTTCAAAAGTACAAGGTATAAAAGTGACACGATATCGATCATAATTCCTTCCTCCCCTTGTCCGTCCTTCCTTTATTCTACAACAACGAGTCGAACTCGTGGTTAGAAATTGGGGCCCATAAACAATAAACACGAGCCTGACTCGTGGTTAGAAAATAATTGGCCACAAGAACAATAAAACGTGGTTAAATTGTTCTCGATATTTTTCTCTGTGTGTTTCTTTTTTTATTTACTTTAATCACGTCTAATTATTATTATTATTATGATTATTAGAGTGAAGAAAAGGGGTTCGTGCAGTTTTTTAAATATATTCATATTTCCAAAGTAAATTTGTACAAAAACAATCAATCAATTATGCAGTTTCAACACCAATATAAACTGTTAATATTTTTATTATTATTATTATTATTATTATTGTCCGTATATTATTAGCGTCCATTAACAGGTTCATCGATTTGTTTTGTTTTATTTTATTTAACAACCGAAATAATACTAAATGTTATGAAATGTGACGTTCCATTAGAAAATTTATGCTTTTAGAATTGAAAATCATTATGGTTAAAGAGTGCAATCATTGAGTACGATTAATAAGTATTCATAAAAGACACTATATTGAGATAATAATTGCATAGAAGAAAATATTATACTAAAGAATTGAAACCTATTGATCGTTCTTAGTTAACACATTTCATTTGAAAAAATTACGCTCGTTTTTCTAATACGTTATATAAATATATATATATCATGTGTGTATTTCTCTATGCGTGACTATCAATGATTAGAAACTAAAAGGTTACAGACCCGTTTGTGATTTATTGAATTTTCCCAAGAAACTTAGATCTGCAATTTCCTCAATGACAATTTACACGAATATTCGTGACTAAGTTTATCAATGGCCCGAATAATATCGATTAATAATGAATGAGGGGGTCGGGAATAACTATAAATAAAAAAAAAGAAATCGATAATGATAAATTGTAATTTCCGTTTTTAAAGATTCCATTACGTATAACATAGTGACGTAACATAATAAAAGATAAAAAATAAAAATAAAAGATAAAAATAAAAATGAAATATAAACATTGTATGTGAAAAGTGATGATCTATTATTACATCATTTTTATTTATAGAATTCTATGGGGAAACTCATGATATATATATATATATATATATATATATATATATAATATATTATAGTAGTCTATTTATTATTTTTATTATACCATGTCAATGTACCAATTAATATTTAATTAAATAATAATTCTTTTTTTTTGTTAACGTTTTAAAATATACTTTATAATAATAATAATAATAATAATAATAACGTTAAGAAAAATATCGTGCATATAAATGGTGTATCGTGTTATTGTGTGCATTATAATAAGCGCATATATTTTAAAAATAACTACAAAATAAAAACTATTTGCGCGTTATCGGTAAATATATGTCATGTATAAGTATGTTACTATGATTAATTTTGTTTACAAATCTATGCACAAAATATAAAAATCATAATTCTTTTCTCGGTTTTAAATGTTACATTTCATGCGATTGTTTGTGCAATGCGAATTACGTTTTTATCGAGATATTAAGATTTTCAATACTAAATATATAAATCGCAATGAAATCATCGTGCTATTATTATTATTATCTAACCGATTAATGTTCTTTCTATATTTTTTTTTTCTTTTCATTGCTTACAACATTTCTTTGCGAGAAACGAATAGAGATAATTTATTGTATCTTTAATTAGAAACGCGTAGAATAACGTTGGAAAATAAGTAAACAGATTTTAAATTATAATTTTATAGTTATTGAAACAAGAAAACAAAAAAACAGAAACGTGTCTGCTACACGTGAACGTGTTAATTTATTTATTAGGAATATTTTTTCTTTTTTTGTTAAGAATAAATGTGTATATGTATGTTTTAAGTACATTGGCGTGAGCAACCCAATGCGAAGGTGACAAAACATGACGGCATATTTAAAAATAAAAGCGTCTATCGTAACTCGTTCCGTCAGTAATATGACGTAATCACTTAAACGAAATTGTATTTTTGTATTTTTCTTTTCTTTTCTTTTCTTTTCTTTCTCGTAACAAAAAGAAAGAAAAAGAAAATCAATAAAAATTATCGTGATTTAACTTAACCACGAGCACACACACACACACACGCACACATAAAATCAATAATTTTCTAATAGAAAAATTGTTGTTAATTTTCTTTTACAGACGAACAAGAACGCGTGCAAAAGAAGACATTTGTTAATTGGATCAATTCTTATCTCTCTAAGGTAAATAACAAATGATATAATTATAATATATATATTATAACATTAAACGCGCGTATTATTTTATAGAAAAACTTGAAAGAAAAAAAAAGTTTTAACGTATCGTAAAAGGAATATTTTTATTTAATCAAATTTTATTAAAATTCCTTTAAATTTTCTAACATGGAGAGATGATAATGAAAAAGAAACTTCTTTCTTTTTTTCTCTTTTGTGTTTTGTTCAATTTTGGATAACCCTTTAAAAGTTTTCTTCTCACTTGTTTGCCACTTTTCACTCGGATATTTCAAAAACTTAACCTGTCGGTTATGATACGCGTGTGCATGATACCACTTTACTATATTTATGCTGAATAGTAGTAATTCCCTATAAAATTAAACTCTGATGAGTTCGAAGTTCGTGTTTTAAAACTGTAGATTAAGTTTTATAATAAAAGTTACTTCGATAACTGACGTTGTTACTCGCTAATTTTTTTTTCTTTTTTAAGTTTCTTTTTCATTTCCATAAATAAAATATTGATCACACTTTTTTGTTCCTTTTGTTTTTGAAGTTATACTTCTTTTGGCGGGTTTTGGGAAAGTGAAGTTAGATGCGACCGAAAAATCGACACCACGAAGTTGTCGATATTATGCGCGGGAAAATTGAAATTATTTTTGAGGTTATATTCGTTTTGATACGCTACAGAAGTATAATTTCTTTTTGGAATAATATCATAATAATATAATAAATGTATTCTTTCATTTAATATACTATTATTATTATTATATTAATTATATTTAACTATAGCGAATTCCGCCTCTCCGAGTGGACGATTTAATTGAAGATTTGAAAGATGGTACACGTTTGCTCGCTTTATTGGAAGTTTTGTCGGGTGAAAAATTGGTGAGTATTAATAATATTATTATTATTATTATATCCAAAATCATAATTAATTATTATCTAACGAATAATTCGTCTGATTTTCTTTTTTTAGCCGGTGGAAAAAGGCCGTAACCTGAAGAGGCCTCATTTTCTTAGCAATGCGAATACTGCATTACAATTTTTACAAAGTAAAAAGGTTGGTTATTAATAGTCTCGTGTATAGAATATTAATAATAATCATTTCTAATATTAAGTAAGTAATAATATATTATTATTATATTTTTTTTCTGTATGTGCAGATTAAGTTAGTGAACATAAATTCGTCCGATTTAGTCGATGGACGGCCTCCAGTAGTGTTAGGCTTAATATGGACCATCATTCTATACTTTCAGGTATGTTTTATTATTTTATAAAATTCAAATTATGCAAAAGCAAACTTCTCTCTATTTTTGTATGCGATAGCAGCTTAATCATAGAGCTCGAAATACATTATTTTTAATACAATCCAATCATATATATACATATATACATGCATATATATACATATGTGTTAATACTAAAGTGTAAGAATCAGTTATTCTGCAGATTATTTAAGTATAATATGCAGATAAACTAAAATGATTCGCGTTAAGGTTTTGAAAATTGTTTAATTTATTCAATTACTTAGATAATCTGCAAATT
>NW_014569804.1:56266-91524 GCF_001313835.1 Polistes canadensis
ATAAATATATATATATATTATATGTTTATATATGTAACAGCTTCATCGTTTCTATTTTAATTAACAAAATAGTGGACTAACTTGTGATCCATTATAAACTAAAATATAAGATTTTTATTTGAAAAATGTTTTATAAATAATCCGAAAAAAAAGAAAAAGAAAAAATAAGAAGATAACAAGTTAAGTCTACGGTCAGTAGTCGCGTACAATTTTATGATCTCGCTTTGAATTTTATAAATCACGAGCATACGCTATAAACCACGAACTTTACATGTTATTATTCTCTCTTGCACTTAATTCAATTAATAATTAAACATTCAATAAAGTGTTAATCTAATTGATCATCATTATTGCTAACTGTATGTATTCCAATAAACAAGCTACGATCAAAGGATCGAAATAGGGTGAGTATAACGTAATCGTAAGTTTGTGTGTGAGAATAATTATTATTACAAAAAATTCACTATGAAAAATGATGATTTTGCTGGAAGCATTTTGCACGTGCATGTAATCGCGCATTTTCCTCCTTTTTTTTATTTTGTTTGTTTGTCTTCTTCTTCTTCTTTTTAAATAATAGTTGCACACGCTAAAAAAAGAGAGAGGGGGAGAAAAGAAATAGCATATTCAATTGCGTTTTCTTCTTCATTTTTTTATTTTAACGAAATACACATTGTCGTCGTTGAAAAAAATGTCAAATCTTTTTTTTAAGATCGAAGAAAATACAAGGGCTTTGGAATATCTCGGACAAACTTGGGGTAGTCAGAGTAGTCTTGAAAGTCTTGGTACTCAAGGTTCTGCTGCTAGCGAAAGAAAACGTATCAGTAGCGAAAAATGGAAACAAGGTGCAAGAAAAACTTTGCTTCAATGGGTTACCAATACTCTACCAAAGTTAGTATTACTTTAATATGAAGAATTTATTTTCTAAAATGTTTATTATAATTATTTCATTTATATTCAAATGTATAGAAAAAAAAAATATATATATATATATAAATAATATATAAATTTGGATTTTTTTCGTTAATTTCAGAGATATTGGTATACAAGTACGTGATTTTGGTGAAAGTTGGAGAGATGGTAATGCTTTCTTAGCCATAATCGATGCTATCAAATCAAATTTAGTGAATATGGCAGCTATGAGAGAAGTAACTAACAGAACAAGATTGGAAACAGCATTTGATATAGCTGAAGTTGAACTTGGTATAGCACGTCTATTAGATCCTGAAGACGTTGACGTACCACAACCAGATGAAAAATCTATAATGACATATGTTGCACAATTTTTACACAATTATCCGGATCCAAAAAGTACTAATCCGGATTCTCTCTCGTCTATTAAACAAGAATACGACGATCTACTTAATTGGCTTAACGATAAGACAAGATATCTCGAACAACTCGATAAAACTAATTCTTTTCCAACCAATTACTCGGTATGATATCATTGTTTCTTTTTTTTAATTATAATTTTACGTTACAACACTCATTTGAAATATTTTATGAACCTTTAAAATTGCATATATATATTTTTATTGTTTATAGAAATATATTTCGTTTAATGAAGAAGTAGAAGAGAAAAGATTGATTTATAATAAATTGCAAAGTTTGGTAACAACACCATCGATAATAAATATAACACGTGATTTTTTGAAACATATACAAACGTTATGGAAAACATTGGAATTGCTTGTAAGTATTTTAAATGATTCTCATTTTTATTTTCATTCATTATTTATACAACAGTTAATACTTTGAAATGGTTGTATCAAATTGATTTGAATTTGTTGTAGATGTTGCATTGGGTTTGGTTATTGGATTCCGCGTTACCTGGGGATTTAGGTTTAACGGGAAGGTGGCTTGCTCGTGCAGAAGGTCTGTTAAATTCTGACGGTGATATACCCGAAGAAATGACCGAAGAAACGGCAAATATTATTTTGAAAAAGTTAGAAGAACACGCGAAATTTTTCTCGGAATTACCGACTATGATGAAAAAATTCGAACAGGCGAAAAATTCTTCATTGGCGCAACAACAAGTTCCACGAGAACAACTTGAAAATATGACAACGCGTTACAATGATTTACCATCGAAAATAGCCAAGCGTAAGATCAAATTAAAGTTCCTGGAACACAAATGTTGTCTCGTTGCTTTCCTTTATTTGTTGGAAACAAAATTGAAAGGATGGAATATTAAATATGGTACAGAGGAAAAGGTTTTACAAATGTTGGAACAGTATAACAATTTTGTTTCTAGAAATAGAATATTTCAAGAATTTCAAAAGGCCTATTTAGATATGCAGCAAGTTGTCGACGAATATAAACGGGAAGGTGACATAGGTACTTAAAAAATATATATATATGTATATATTTAAATATTATTTGCATATATTAATAATACATATTAATAAGTATTTCTCAATTATTTTGCTGCGTGTATCCTAAAATACATTTGTCCGTAATGGTATTGAGAAACAAATTTTGTGTATAATGTACAAATATATATTATTTTATTAACTGTTACTGTGAACTTTAAGAATATTTTATGATAATTTTTATTAAAATTTACACGCTGCAAATAGATTGAGAAACGTGATAATATAAATGACATTTGTATTGATTATTTCTATTAATTATTTTTAATGTATACTCACAGATAAAGATGAATGCCTACAAATAGATCGTTTTATGCGAGAAACTGGTGAAAAATGGAAAAACGTTTCGGTTGATTTGAGATGCGTGCAAAGTATGCTCGACGAAGTAGTCGCATATTGGTCGAAATGGACCGAGGGATCGGACGAATTTGAAAATTGGTTGATTCGTGCTGAATCAGCATTGAATTTGCCGGAAGAAGAGAAAATGGAATTCTTCCAAGACATAAGTATTTGGAAAGATAAACATCAAAAACTTTCTGACACCGTTAAATTTTTAATAGTCACTTCGGAAGATGTCGTAGCACTTCGTTTAAAGGAACATTATACAATTTTGACAAATAAATGGGAACACATATTCCAAGAAGCGAAACAATATATGCACGCTGGTGATTTATTAAGAAATAGAAAGGATTATAGAATGGGAGTTGAAACGTTACAAAATTGGTTGAGAAATGCTGAATCAGCTTTATCCACTACACAATTGACTTCAACCGAACGTATCAAAGAATACGGTGAAAAACTTCAGCCCCTTTACAACGAGGTCAAAGATATAGAAGAATTGTTTAAGAATATAAGCAGAAAATTTCAAACCCTTATACAAGAGTTGTCGCGTGACGAAGTAGACAAAATGATGAATACCCTTAAAAAAGAAAAGGAAGCATTGGTAAGGGTACGTGCATTGATACCAATGCAATGGCATTTGTATCATCAATTACTTGTACAACGAGAATCATTGGAGGATGGTAAAAAAGAAATATCCGCGTGGTTGGACGAGGCTGAAAAATTATTGAACAGTATTGATTTATCGGGTGGTAGAGATGCGATATTGGCACAATTGGAACGACACAAAACATTTTTCTCCCGAACATTGTATCACAAATCAATGCTCGAATCTAAGAACAAGATATTTTCTAGCATAGTTAAATCTGTTGGTAATAGCGAGGACGTAGATACGAGTGAAAATGGTTTGACGTTGAAGGAATTAAATGAAAGATTTGCTAAAGTTTGTCAATTATCACAAATGTGGGAACAACGTCTACAAGAAGTAATAAGATGTTTGACGAAATTCAAAGATTGCGAAAGACGTATTTCCGAGTGGTTGTTGTCAGCTGAAATATTACTCAACGATGTACACATTGACAATCGTTCATCCGTTGAGTATCATAAAAATTTCTTCAGTAACGTATACGAAAAATGGATTCAAGATTTGATTAATTCTGCCCAAGATTTGAAAAATGTTTTACCTGTTGAACAACAAGCTCCCGTTACTGAAACAGTTGAAAGTTTACAGAAACGTTGGAAAGAAGTTTTAACGTTTGCACCACTTCATCTTATGAAATTAGAATTTCGATTGGACGAAGCAACGTTGCTTCAATATCTCAAAGAAATTGAGATGGAAATTAATTCGGAACAACAAGCATTGATTCAAAATGATGATATCGATGGTATACTGCAACGAAATCAAGAATTTTTTGTCAATCGTGGTGTTATTCAAAACGTTGACAGATGTTTGCAGACGTTGAAGAAAATTAGCACCACTTATAGTCAGTTAAAACCTAATGATAATAGTTTGAGTCAAGAGATTGAAAAAACTGAAAATTTGTGGATTGAAACTACCAAGAAAATAGAGCATCTCAAAGAACAACTTTATCAGATTCCTCAGCAATGGGCTGCCTACAGAAAAAAGTATATTGATTATTTGATTTTTATATTTATTTAAATATCTTCTTATATCGTTTTATGTTTTATCACACGCAACTTTTTTTTTTTTTATCAGATTCGATGAGATGGTGCAATGGATGGATCACGTTGACAGTATCTTGAAAACTATTTTACACGAAGTTAATACCCTGGAAGAATTTGAAAAAGAGAAAGCTGTTTTTCAGGTATTTATAATATTTATTTTATTAACTATTCAAATTTATATATATAAAATATGATCAATATTTGTTCTTGCTGTACGGATAGATTGAAGTTATGACGGTAATTGAACTTTAATTCTTCTATATTCTTTATATACATAATATATGAAATAAATATATTATTTAAAATGTATAAGAAATAATTCTATTTAAAAAAAAAAATATATATACGTTTTATTATTGTTATAGAAAATATCTAAAGAAGCTGATAATCAACGTGAAGAAATGAAGTGGTTGGTTCAGACATTGGATGTACTTATTTCCAATCGTTTAGATCACGAGGCAATTTCTGAACAGAAAAAATTGGAACAATTAATAAGTCGATATAAAAATTTGATACCAACAATAGAAATTACAATGACAAAGACGGATATCTATTCGAAAAGTTATACTTATAGAAAAGTAGTCAGAGAAGCGTGTACCCTTTTACGTAAAGTACGTGAACAATCGAAAGAAGACGTTCCATTGGTACATCCTGAGAGTCTTTCAACTGCTGTTGCTCAGCAAGAAACTCGTCTTCAACAATTGGAACAACAAAGGGCTAACATAGTTAGCATGTTGCAACGTGGAAAAGATCTTTTGAAAGATCAACACGCGCCAACTTTCATATCTTCCGAGGTTCAACAATTAGAAGTTAATTGGAACGATACTTACGGACAAAGTATAGAAACTTTGAAATCTTTGAAAAACACACAGAAATTATGGGCCGCTTACGAGGAACAAAAAGCAGAAATTTTGAAACTCATGAAACAAGCTGAAGAAGAATTGAACAAAGTTAAATCGAGCGTTTACAACGATGCCGCACAAATGTCTGCCGATCTTCAGAACAAACAAGAATTTAGCACGACTTTGGATAAATCTGCTAAAGAAATGATAACTAAATTGCGTGAAATTCAAAGTAATTTATCTGACGTAACACCGGTCGAGAAAATCGAATTCATAGAAAAAGAAATCATAGAAACGGAAATGAAAATGGAAACAACGTTGAAAGTTTTACACGAGACTGTTGTACATCTTCAGGAATATAATTCTAAATGGACTAAATTCCAATCGAAATTTGGAGAATTACAAAATTGGACTCAACAGAGGATACCGCAATCATTGGCAGAAATTGAGAATTATGCTATGTCTCCTGAAGAACGGTTACATAAAACTGAACATTTACAAAAGGAAATTCACGAAAAGATGAACATATTGAAAATTCTCAAAGAAGAATCGCAAACACTTAAAACAGGTAAGATTGTTCTTTTAATTCTACTTTTATACTTTTAATTTAAACATAATGTTTTTAACAGAAAACAATTATTGTTCGACAGATGAGACAGATGGTACGGAATCCAAACGTTTGGATAAAGAATTGGAAAGTCTTGAGAAAGTGGTAAAATCGCTTCAAGAAAATAATGAAATACAACGGCAAACAGCTGTACAAAATTTAGCAACATGGAAAGAATACGAAATGGGAATTCAAAAGGTAAAACCTTGGGTCGAAGAAGCAGAATCGAAAGTATCATCGATGGGAAGTAAACCAACTAATCTTGAGCAAGCTATCAAAATGTTAAATATTGCTAAAACTTTTGAGAATCAATGTCAACAACAACTTCCTCAAGTTCAAAATCTTTCATCGGTTAGTCAACAAATTACGGGAAGAACTGCTGCACCCGATGAAATTGATGCAGTTTATAGAAGATGGAACGTCGTCCACGACATGGCTATACAAATAACAACGAAATTGGATAAATTAGTTTCCTGTTGGAATAATTTTGAAAGCGACACCAAAGAATTTACCGAGTGGTTGGAAAAAAGTGAGAAAGCATCCCTCGTTGTTCCCAATATTCAAACACCAGAAGTCAGTAAACTCGAACAAGAATTGGCTAATTTGAAAGGTTTCAGTAAATCAATATCTGATCATCAAGCTCAATTGATATCGTTGACTCAAGTATCCGATCACATTACTCACGGTTTGTCATTGGAAGGTGGGACTAATTTAAAAAATCGTATGTCAGATTTAAAGGCACGTGTCAGTAAGCTAGCTGATACGGTAAGACATCAAATTAATCTCGTATCAGATTCTTTATTGGCTAGACAAGAATTCCAAATGAAAATAGCTGATTTTGAGAATTGGATGTCTACGTTAAAATCAAACATTGCTGATATCAATGAAGTTAATATCGATAACATCGATACTACATTGCAAGCCATTCACGCATATCTTCAAGAACATTCGGAAAAACAGCCAAGTTTTGCAGCCATTTATGACGAAGTTAAACGTCTATCTGGCCAGGGTTCGAAACAAGAAGCTGCAGCATTGGATGAAATATATATTTCATTAGCTAATAAATATAAAGATTTGGAGGATGAATTACATCAGAAGAAAAAGATTTTAGAAAAATGGATAGAACTGATGAGCTGGTATAACGAAACAACAGCCCAATTGGAATATTACAAATACGAAGCTGAAGCTCGTAAACCAACTGTCAATGATTTGAATAGATTATCTTTAGAATTGCAAGATGTACAATCGAAATTGAATACATGGAGAAATCAAATAGGTGCTATAGACAGTTCATTGAAAGTTCGTATTCGTGACAAACAAGAGAATCCACTTACAGCGTCTGCTTTGGTCAGTGATTTGGAAGCTAAAGCGGTCGTCTTGGAAACCGAATTATCATCTAAACGTGAAAAATTAGAAACCCTTGGCGCAAGGTGGGATAATTTCAAAAAATTGCAAGAGAAAATAACTGAAGATATCTTGAAAACTCAAAGTAATTTACAAGATATTACTGACAACGTTGATTCTTGCGAACAATTGGCACCCGCGGTAGACAAAATAGAACAATTAATAGAAATACATCAAGGAAAGGAACCTGACAAACAATTACTGCATCGCGAAGCTGACAATTTAATGCAGGAAGATCAAAGAGCTATGACAAACATTCAAGTTGTTTTGTCATACGTCGATGCCAATTGGGAAAAGGTTAGTGTTCTTCTTCAAGAACAAAAAAAGAAATATGCGGAAATGGATAATGATTGGAAACAATACAAAGAGGCTGAAGACAAATTACAAAGATTCATGAACGAATCTACATTGTTGTGTCAAAGTGTGAAAGAAATTCCCGATGATATAACACAAGCAACAGTAGCTTTGGATAAATATAAAAGAGCGTTGGAAATTGTAAAAAAGGGAAAACAATTTTTGGACAAAATGGAATCAAAAGCTCAACAGATTACGAAAGATGCTTCACTTCTGCCCAATTTTAAATCGGATTTGGTGACTTCGAATTTAAATGAAAATCGTAAGAAATATCAAGAAACTTATAGCAACATTATCGACAAATTACAACTCTACGAAACGCAACTTATTATTTGGAAACAAATAGAAGAAGCGAAATATGAATTGACACGGTGGCTCAGTGACACCAATGAAGCACTCACGTCAGCTCGTGAATGTTTACTCGATTCCGAAAGTGGACAAATGCGTTTGATAAGATATCGCGAGGAATTGCCAGCGCATTTGCAATTCAAGCAAGGAATCGAGACCAAAATTGAACAATTAAAGAAATTGAATAAAACTACCCACGTACCGACGTTGGACGCATTGAGAAAATTATTAGACGAACAATTTGAGACAGTCAAAGAGGCGGCAGAGAAATTAGAATCGTTGACGATAACGTTGAACGAAAAAGAGAAAGATATTAGAAAGGAGATTGAAAAATGTAGCGAATTGATATCGAAAATTCGCGAAGATATTATTAAATGCGACGATTTGACAGGTGAAAATACAAAAATACTCGGTAGAATAAATAAGTGTCAAGAATTGAAAGGTAAATTAGACGAATGCGATGATACTTTGTCGATGATCGAAGAAAATCTTGCGATAACTACGTCGGAATATCCAACCATATCTAAATCTACTTTGAACAAGGAACTTCAAGCTTTGATATTACGAAAAGAAGGTGTCAGTAGTCACGCAGGAAAAGTTAACGCAACCTTGGTTGCATTCTTAACGAAATTATATCACGAGAAATTTGGTGCTTTCCAACGAATGGTAGGAATTCACAAGGAAAAGGTTGCTTGGTGCGAACCGGAACAAAGTAGCGATCGTTACAATCTCGAAGTTAAAATGGCATCATTGACAGACGTTGAAATTGGTATTAACGATTGCGACGCCAGAAAAGATGACGTTGATAATTCATTGAAACTATTGGAAACCGTGGAGAGTCCTGAAATCACTAATGTTCTTAGAATCGAACGTGACAAGGTATCGTTGGAATTGGAATCGTTGAAGGAAAATTATAAAAAGATTAAATCTTTGTTAGAACACAACGTTACGTTATGGCAACGTTATGAAAATTTATCCGAAAGCGTGGTCACCTGGTTGAAGGAAAATGAAAATAGAATAAGAGCGGAAGCATCGATATTGCTTAATATAAATGAGATAGAAAATAAGATCAAAGAAATCGAACAATTGAAAACCATTGCTAAAGATTATCATACGGTTTTGCAAGATGTAATTAATTTAGGCGAGGATATTAACAAAGTTAGTCCCGAATCTCGTGTTAAACAATACGTAGGACATCTTGACAGTCGATACCAATCGATACTCAAATTTTTGTCACAATATTTAGACAGATTACGTGAATTAAAGGATAGTAGAGATCAGTATACAATAAGTACCACGGAATTACAATCTTGGATAGATAATGCTGAACGTAAATTAAAAGTTTTCGATGAGATAAGTGGTCCAAAGCCAATGACGTTTTATCAGTCGCGATTAAAGGAATTGAAAGCATTCGCGGAGGAAAGGGAAACTGGTCAATCAATTATGAATCATGCCGCGGAATTGGGTGAAGCTCTTTTCGCAAGGATCACTCCCGACTGTCGTGAATTTATCAGAACCGAATTAAGAAATTTACGTAATCGCGTAGATGCCTTGACGGATCATGCCAACGTCATTTATAAACGAATTGAAAGCGACATGATGCATCGTTCATCATTTGAAGATAAATATTCGCAAGTTAAACAATGGGTTATCGATGCGGAAGCTAAATTAGGCGACAAACAGATGCTCCTACCGAATCTTCAAGAAAAAAAGCTTGCACTTCAATCCTATAAAGCTATTGCGCAAGACGTTAACGTTCATAAAAATATTTTACAACAATTGGAAGATCGATTAGGCAAAACACCGGACGACGAAGCTAGCGAAATGTTAAGCAGCGTTGTTGCAGCATACGAAAAACTATCTAACAATGTTGAAGATCGAATTAGAATAGCTGACAAATACGTATCCAATCACGAATCTTATTTGCAAACGTTTGAAAAAACTCGCGATTGGATTAACACGATAATCAATGAAACTGCATCACTCATAGAGGATCTACCGGTTGAACGGGACATTGCTAAATCAAAGACAACTTTGATTAAAAATGTTTTACAACGTAAAGCTGAGGGTGATCGCGTTTTATCCGATTGTAACGAACAATTAAATATCATTCTTGAACAAACATCTATTCCTGGTCACGCGGCTCTGATCAAAGCATTCGAAGAACAGAAAAAGAATTGGGAAGATTTCTTGGGTCGTTGTTCAGCTACCACTGACGTATTGGATCATCTTTTTAATCAGTGGTCGGAATTCGAAAAAGTTGTCGAAGATTTGGAAGCGTGGACTAAACAAATGGACAGTCAATTGAAAGATCAAAGTTTAAAGAGTACGGAAGAAGCCAAGCGTATGCATTTACAAAAATTAAAGAATTTGGAAGAATGCATAGCACAAAAGGGTTCCGAGTTTAGTTCAGCTATAAAGAAAAGTCAAAGTATCGAGGGAAGTTCGGATTTGTCAACGAGAATATCACGTCAGGCTACGAAATATCAATCGCTTAGAAATCAAGTAAAAGAATCTGTATCGAGATACGAACAATTCGTAAAGGAGCACAGTACGTTCAATGAAAGATACAACGAATTGATTAAATGGATTTCCGGTGTTAAAGGAGAATTAAAGAAACACAGCGAAATCGTTGGTAATCTTTCGTTATTGCAAAATCGACAAAAAGCTATTCGAGATCTCAGCGATACTCGAACCAAAGAAAATGCACGTTTCGAATCTGTCATTGATCTCGGGGAAAAACTTTATTCCCATACGTCACCGGATGGTCGTGAAACTGTTAGACAACAATTGAGGGATTTGAGAACCTTGTGGAATACATTTTCCGAAGATCTCCAGTCGGCAACGCAAAAATTAGATCAATGTTTGATGCATTTTGCCGAATTCACGTTGTCCCAAGAACAATTAACGTCTTGGCTTCGTGACGTTGAAAGTGCCATGGAACAGCACACGGAATTAAAATCTTCTTTGGAAGAAAAAAGAGCTCAATTACAAAATCATAAGATAATGCATCAGGAAATAATGTCCCATCAGAATTTGGTCGAATCAGCTTGCGACAAAGCTCAACAATTAATCGATCAAACCAAGGACACGTCTTTGAATATATACCTGCAAACGATTAAACAATTGTTTAACGATATCGTTGCTAAATCTCAACACCTATTAGAGAATTTAGAGGATTGTGCCGAAAAACATAATTGCTTTAATCTGCAATGCAAATACTTTTCAAATTGGTTAACCGGCGAACGGGAAAAACTTGCCGAATGTAATGATATTACTGGAGAAAAAAGTGAAATTACTCGTCGTTTGGCGACACTTTCTTTATTGAGGGACAATCAAATACAGGGTGCTGAACATTTCGAAAAATTGAAACAACTTAGTTCAGCTATGATGAAGAGTACTGCAATTAAAGGACAAGAACTTATCAATAAAGAAGTATTAAGTCTGGAAAAGAGTCTATCTCAATATCTAACTGAAATTGGTAAGTATTATTCCTATTATATGTTATCTTATTTTCATTAAAAAAAAATAAAATCATATTATTAATATAATTTTCGTTATTTCTTTTTTAAAGAATCTGTTGAAGAGAAGCAAAAAGTTGCTTTAAAGAAATGGCAAGATTTCGAGGATCAATTGGAAGCCCATGGACGTTGGTTCACATCGATGGAAGCTGCATTTAGAGATCAACAATTGCAACCAACGTTGAAGGATAAAGAAGCCAGGCTTCAAATGTTCAAAGAGAAACGTGACGTTATATTGAAACAAGAACAAGAAATCGATGCGTTCGTGGATATATCTCACAATTTATTGCATTCCAGCGGTCTCGAACGTATCAAAGTTTTAATTTCTCAAATCAGCTACAGGTAATGAGAAATACAATATATGGAAAACAAAAACAAATATATTATATAAATAAATTCTTAAATAAATAATAATTAAAATGATTTATTTCAGATATCAATTACTTCATACGTTCAGTAAAGAAGTTATAAATCGTTGTCAAAGTATCATAGACGATCATCAAACGTACGAAGATAAATTGAAATCAATCGATGCATGGTTAACACCATTGGAACAAAGTTTGGCCACTTTGAAGAGAGAAGACGTTGGTGGAAATCTCGAAGCAAGAGCATTGTGTTTGCAAACGTTATTAGCTGAGAAAGAACAAGCGGAACATCGTTTATCCGGATTAGCTGCAGCTGGTGAAAGAATCTTACCAGATACCTCAGCTCAAGGTCGAGAAATTATACGACATGAAATAAGACGTGTAAGAGAACGATGGGATAATCTTGCTGAAGGTATCACCGAACAACAAAAGAAACAAGATGCTCAATCATTGCAATGGTCTACTTATCAAGAAACATTGCAACAAACGCTTCTTTGGTTGAATACCATGGAAAGAGCTATAAAACAGGATCCACCAGTAACTTGGCCTTCATTGCAAGAAATCAAATCGAAATTATTGAAGAATAAAGTAAGTAACTCGCAAATATATTTTATGCGACAGTGATAAAAACAATAAGTATAATTAAATGTTAATATAAAAAGTATTGAAAATAATGGGTATGAATTAGGTATTCATTCTCATCATTTTTTCCCAAACGCGCCACAAAAGAAGTATAACTTAAAAATAAATAAATATAGATGTTATAATGAAATTAAATGCGTTTTTAAATGATATTGCAGACGTTGCATCAAGAAATCCTTGCTCATAAACGTATAATAGAAGGAATTTCCGAAAAAGCAAATGCTTTGATTCAAGTTGCACAAGCACCATTGGACATTCAAGATAAAGTTACATCGGTTTCCGATAGATACGAGAAACTTGTTGATAAATCGCAGAAATCTATAGCCAGTTTAGAAGAGTTCCTTGATATATTCCAACAATTTCAAGATCTTTATCGTGCCTATCAGGATTACCAGAAACAACAGTGGGAACAATTGATCAGTTACAGCGATTCCATTGCTAATAAAAATACTTTACAAAATAGATTGGATAAAGTACTCGAAATACAGGACAAACAGAATGAAGGTGAATTGAAATTAAATGTTTTGGCGGAACATGTTTCCCAAAATGCAAGCAGTTTATCACCAAAGGTATATTACGAGTGCATGAGAAAAGACGTGGCTAATTTAAGGTAATAAATAAATTTAAATAAAAACAAAAAAAAAATAAAGAAAATGAAAACGAACAAACACAAATTCGCTTAATAATCGTTTACATATATTTCGTTGATTTATTTGACAGATTCGAGAGCAAGAATTTTGCTAATGCGGTCAGTGACGTAATTCGTTGCATAGAAGAAAGAATGGCACAATGGAACGAATACGAAAATTTATTGGAACAATTAATTGTTTGGCTGGGCGATGCGGAAACTACTTTGAAAAATTATTCGATGAAAAATACGATCGAAGAAAAACAAGAACAATTGGAAAAATATCAAGTAAGTTATCGTTAAAAAATATATATTAATTATTTGTTACCTTTAATTATAGTTTAACAATTTAGAATCCTTAATATTTAAGAAAGAAGAATCGCGTCTAACATCGATTAAAATTGGAAGAGAATTGTTTTTTATTATTTTGTTTAATTCCAAATTTGTATATAAAAATGAAATTTCTTAGGAACTACAAAAGGTCGCTGAATCACGGAATACGGATGTAACTGAATTGGTGGCGCTTGGTGACCACCTTGAACAAGTAAGAGTGTGTAGATAATTTTATCTACAAGCAAATGCCTTGCAAAATGCAAAATGTGAATGGTGCAGGCTTTTTTTAAAACAAAAAAAAAACATTTTTTGATCACTCTTCCTTGCTATTTTTTTTCTATTGCAATAAATAGTAATAATAATAAGAATTATCAATGGGCTATTTAAAAGCATACTCTTTTTTACGTATATAAAATACATACGTATTTTTATACATATATATGTATACTCATTAATTATTATTTAACGCTCAAATTAATGCTTTTTATTTTATAATATAATATGATAAAAGTATAACTAACACCGCTCGTGCATATATATATTATATATATAAGATAATATCTTATTTAAATAACACATCAACTTTTGTAAATATATGTAACACATGTGATAATTTTGTATATAATTAATAATTATTCTACAAAAAATATTATATATAATAATTAATATAAACACATTTTATATTTATGTTTGCTGCAGACGTTAATCGCAAATCTCAGGCAAAACGAGGTAGACTTCGATAAAATGAGATACGGATTTGATTCATCGGAGTTGATCCAGATCAGTGGGGAGACTAGATTTTCTTCTAGCGTGCAACAAATCAATTCTAGATTTCAATCAGTACAGAGTACTGCTAAGGTAATGTTAACAAAAATATAATAAATTTTTTTTCTTAAACAACAAATATATAAACATATCAATTAATATAAAATCAAATGAACGTAATTTATATGTAGGAACTGATGAAAAAATGTGAACAAGCTTGTTCAGATCATAATGCATATCTAGAACGTTACAAACAATGTTCAGAATGGTTGGCTACAGCAAGGGGACGTTATCAATCGGTTGCGGACAATTTGTGCGGCACGCATCAAGAATTAATATTAAAGGCTGATACATTGAAGGAACTTTTAGGAAGACAATCATCAGCAATGTCTTTATTGAACAGTACAATTGAGACAGGTGAACGTTTGTATCCTACAACCGGTGTAGAGGGAAGAGAAATCATTCGTCAAGAGTTATCGGACCTTCAACAAGTTTTGGAAGGATTGTACGACGACATTGCATCAACGGAACGTGATTTGCAAGGTAGAATCGTTAAATGGTCAGGTTTCGATGAGTGTAGCGAAGGATTTGAAAAATGGTTGAAAGATGCGGAATCCCAATTGAAAGAGGACATAGAATTGAAAACAACTTTGGACGAAAAACGTGGACAATTGCAAATATATCGTTCTTTCTTGCACGACGTTCAAGTACATCAACAGGATTTGTTAGATCTTTCGGATAAAGCTGATAATCTTCCAGAACGTACGGACAAAATTGATTCTATAATAAATAAATTGAAACGCAGGCACGCTGAAGTATTGAAACGTGCCACAACGTTTGTCGAAAGATACGAGGGAATTGTCAGTGATCATCAACAGTATAGTAAAGCAGTGTTAGATACACACGAATGGTTGGATGCAACCCATAATGCTGTTAATCTATGGGGCGATACAGAATTAGAACGAGTTTCACTTCATACGAATTTGGATCGTTTGCAAAATCTTTTGCATACACTTCCGGAAGAACAACCGAGGGTACAACAAATTCGTGTTCTTGGTGAAAAAGTGATACCCGGTACATTGGAAACCGGTCAAATAAATATACGATCGCAGATAGATTCGTCCCAACAGGAATGGGAAGGTTTAATATCTGCTGTTAAATCGACCATAGAAGCTTTGGAAAATAAATTACAACAGTGGAACGAATTTGAAAACTTTAAGGAAAGATGTTTGATTTGGATCAAGGATACGGATACGAAACTTCACGCTGTAGATTTGAAATCGACATTTGGGGAAAAGAAAGATCAATTGGAAAAATTGCGTTCCCTGCAAGGTGAGGTACGTGCTAAGGAACTTGAAATTGACGCGGTCACCGAAAGGGCCCAACAGTTGCATAAAAATCTATCCTCGAGAACATCGCACATATCCGAATTGAGTATTAAGTATCAACAAATATCGAGTAAAGTTAAAGATTTGAACAATCGTTGGCATCAATTCGTAGCCGTGCATCAAGAATTCGACAATCAATTATCCGAATGTAGCAGATGGTTGAACGACATCAAAAACAAATTGGCTTATTGTTCGGATTTGAGTGCGTCTTCGCAAAAGGATTTGGAAAATAAAATGGAAACAATGCAAGATATATTGTTGTATAAAGAGGACGGATTTACAAAAGTTCAAAGTATCGTTGAATTGGCCCAAGCTGTTTTGGCTAATACAGCACCGAGTGGACATCAAGCGATAAACGAAGCATTGGCGAATCTTCAAGAACAATGGAGTGCCGTTGCATCGAAAATGCTCGAAACCAAAACGAATTTGGACGATTCTATTAACAAATGGGCCGGTTTACTCGAACAAATTCAATCGATTAATAAAACTAACGAGTACATGCAAACGTCATTGGAAGAAATGTCACAATTCCAAGCGACAATGACAGAAAAAAGGAGCCAATTGGAACGTATAAAAGCATTGGAAGAGAAAATTAGATGCGAGAACATAGAAGTCGAAAGTTTGAAAGCCAAAGTAGCCGAAATGATAGCCAGCGGTCAACAAGGTTTGGCTGCTTCTCACGCCCAAGATATATTGGGTAGATTCGATATGCTGTTTGAAAAAATTAAATCATTATTGACGGAACGCGAGGAACAATATAAGGATCATCGGCTTTACAAAGAAGCTCACGACAATTTGATTAGTTGGCTTAATCGTGCGCGCGAAAAGATACCCGCGATGAAACAGAGATCGTTGAGCGATAAATTAGCGATTGAAAATGCTGTAGCACCATTGGAAAGTCTTCTCAATAAAAAAGCCCAAGGGGAACTTTTGGTAGAACATTTGCAACACACTGGAAAAGTTGTATGCGTTGGTACCAATGTTCAGGGGCAAGAAGTCATCAAAAATGAGATTCGTGCTTTAACAGAAAGCTTCGAAGGATTGTTCAAAGGTAACATTCTCTTTTCTTATTTTATATATCATATTAAATATTAATTTGTGTTAAAAATATAATAAAATAATATTTATATTTTTGTTTTCTGCAGAAATCAAACAACAAAAGGATCAATTGGAATCAACTATCAGTCAGTGGCGCGATTACAAAGACGAATATGAACGACTTAGCGATTGGTTGCAACAATTTGATATTCTTATTAAAGCACAGAAGAATGCGTTGTTACCAAACGTTAAAGAGAAACAAAAGCAAGTGCAAGAGGTCAAAGAAATATTGAACAATTTGACCAAGGGTCAAGAACAATTCGACAAATTTAATAAAACAGCTTCTGGTCTGCTTTCCTCTCATTTGGATACTTACGTTAATAATCAATTACGTCATTTAAATTCGCGATATCAAGTGCAAGTGAATCTTGCTAAGGATGTACTGAACAAAGTAGAAATTAATTTGGCTCAACACGAGGAGTACGAAGCATATCTCGGGAAGGCACGGGATTGGATTGAAAATGCAAAACAAATCATAAGACAAGGAACGGAAGCAGCATCTACGAGTAGTAGAAACGAATTGCAAAACAGATTGGACAAAATACAAGAATTGTTGAGGAAACGCGAGGAGGGACAAAATTTGGTACACTTGACGATAAATTGCGGTGAAAAGGTTATGAGAAATACAAGATCGGATGGTCGGGAAGAAATCGGTTCGCAATTGAAAGATATACAAAATGATTGGGAACGTTTAGTTAAGAAGATATCAACTACTAAAGTACACTTGGAAACTAGTCTTTTACAATGGGCCGATTATAGTTCATCTTATTCGCAATTGCAACAGTGGATCAACGATCGCGAAGCGAAATTGCAACAGGTTTGGGAACAAAAAGTATCGAAAGCTAAAAAAGGTTCAGCCGGTTTGAGTTCTTTAGCGATCGGGGAAAGAAAAGCTAATTTGCGTCAGACGAATAGTATCGTACAAGACATCGTTGCATTCGAACCAATGATTCAATCAGTAGCAACTAAAGCAGAAGATCTTAGACAAGCAACACCAGCAACCGAGATATCAATTAAATATAAAACATTAAGTAAACACGCCCAAGAACTTTATGCGAAACAAAAGGAAACGGTTGAACAGCATCAGGCATTTATCGATAGTGGTAATGAATTTTTACAATGGATAAGAGTTGCCAAAGAAAGATTAGGGAAATGTTCGGAACCAACGGGTGACAAGGAATCGATAGCAAGTAAGATTACACAATTGAAGGTATTGCAGTGTGAACTTTCAGAGGGACAGAAAAAACTTGAGAAAGCTTTAGAACGTGGTAATGCTGCCTGTCAAATTGCTGACGCTGAGGATAAAGAAATTATCGAGGAGGAAGTAGCATTGTTGCAAGACGAATACGATAATTACGTGGACTCGTTGGGTACTACAAAATCTTTATTGGAAGAGGCCATTGTAAAATGGACTCAATACGAGGAACAATTTTCTGAAGCTGCCGAATGGTTAACTCAAACCGAACAACTCGTACAATCTTATAATAAATTACAGGACAGTCTTGAAGAAAAGAAAAACGTTCTCGAACAATTCCAAGTACATTTGCAAACATTATTCGATTGGCAAAAGGAATTAGATCGTTTGAATATGAAAGCCCAAATGTTGGTAGAAACCTGTGCCGACACTAGAATTTCAAACGCGGTTACTCAATTGACCACCAAATACAATGCACTTTTGTCGCTTGCCAAAGAAATTATGCGACGATTGGAATTACATTATCAGGAACATCAACAACACAATACGTTGCATCAAGAGTGCGAGGATTGGATTGAACGTACCAGAAACAAATTGGTTGAGTGCATGGAAATTCCTAGTACATTGCAGGAAGTTAATAATAAATTGCACACTTGTAAAACTATACGGCAAACCTTGGAACAGGGTCAAAATAAATTACGTTATGCATTGGAATTGAAAGAAAAGGTTATCATGAACACCGAACAAAACGGTGCTGTTAAAATTCAAGAGGATACCGAAAATCTTAAAGCTGAATTCGACAAATTGTTAGCCGACGTTGAAATTGCTAGACAAAAACTTTCCGTACGTGCAGGTGTACTCGAAGAATTGAACAAAATTCACAGAATGATAGCTGATTGGATCGAAGAGGTCGAAGGCAAAGTTCAGGCCGAAGAAATCTATAGAAATGATCTCAGCGAAAAGCGTGCTCTTTTGGAAAAATTCAAAACTGTATTAAGAGACATAATTGGCCACGGTGATTCATTGAATCGACTTAAAACGCGTCTCGCTGAAGATTCGACAATACAAAAAAGTCCGTACGAGGGAACCATCACTAAATATGAATCAATTAAACAATCGATTGCCGATAAAATAAATAAATTGGAAAATCAAATAAAGGATCACGAAAAGTTTCAGCAAGCTTATAACGAAGCTGCCGATTGGGTACGTCAAACAAAACTTGAACTTCAACAACATAGTGATACTCATGGCGATAAAGGACAAGTATTGGAACGTGAAAATAAAGTGAGTCAAATTATTTCCTCATTGCCGAAGGGTGACAAATTAATCTCGAAAGTAATCGAATTAAGAGATGCCGTAATTTCGACTACCGGTACGGAGGGTCAGGATTCTATCAAACAAGATGTCAAACAATTGCAAAATGATTGGTCTTTATTACAATCACAGTGTCACGATTCCTACGAAACTCTTAACAATTGCATATCAACGTGGTCGCAATTCACGGCTGCTGTTGATAACATGAAAGCATGGATCGATTATTTCCAACAGAAGGTAATCGACGAACAATCGAAAGAAAATAAAACTCAAGTAGATTTAGCTCGGTGCAAGCAATTGGTCGACGAAGCTGTCGAACAAAAACCCGTTCTGGAAGATTTGAACGACAAATGCGAGGCCTTATTGGAAATGAGTGCATGGAGTTTGGCGCGTGACAAAACGGTACAACTTCAATCGTCTTACACGTCTCTGTTAACCGATGCGCAAAGTTTGGTTTCCAAGGTTGAGAAAAATCTATCAGATCATACGGAATTTTTAAAAGCGAAAAAGGAAATGGAAGATTGGTTGTGTACCGTGCAAAAGTCAGTAAAAGATTGCGTTGGTACGGGTGACGAGGCATGGGCTAAGAATAAATTAGCAATCCTTAAGGTTGCAGCTTCGCAAATAACCGAAGGTCAACAATTATTGTCTACGTTACAGAATGCATTCGTTAAGGCAATTAACACGGCATTACCAGAACAACAAGATCAATTAAGAACAGATATGGCTGATCTACGATCGAACTGGGAACAATTGACCATGGATTTAAATACCAGTCAAGCACGAGTTAAATCTATTCTCAGCAGATGGGAGGATCATTTGGAAGCTTATAACAAATTTAAAAAATGGTTGGACGATACTTACGAATCCACGGAAGATTTGCCAAATACTAAAGGTGAATTTGGTGAAATGAAAACATTATTAGAACGATACAAGCACATACAAGAAACGGTGCACAGTAAAAAGACCGATTTGGATAATTTAATGGAAGAAGCTGGGGAATTATCTAATTGGGCAGAAAATAATGTAACGTTGGAACGATCAAAAGAATTATTGACAAAGTGGCAAGTTTTAGGTGATCGCGTTGACGAAAGAAAGAAATTGATCGAGGATGAAATGAAGGAATACAATGCGTATCATGCGGCATTACAGGACACAGAAAAGTGGTTGTTACAGATATCTTTCCAATTGATGGCTCATAACTCGCTTTATATAACTAGTAAAGAACAAACAATGGCACAAATGAAACAACACGAATCGTTGCTGATAGAAATACAAAAGTATCAAACTGTCCTCGATGATTTAAAAGCTAAGGGTCAGGGACAAATAAATCAATACGTAACGGTAAATAAAGAAATCAAAAACACGATAGAAACCCAATTGCAAAACGTTCAAGATAGTTATAATTCTTTGTTGAATACTGCATTACAAATAAAAGGTAGATTGGCGGATTCATTAACGAAATTCCAAGAATACGAAAACACATTGGAAAGTATTGCGAAGAATTTGGATAATTATCAAATTGAAATTGTTCGCGAGTTGGATGCACCTTTGGATAAACTTGCCGAAGCTGAGGAAAGTCTGGAAAATGCGCGAACGTTGCATAATAAGTTGCAATCGGAGAAAACGCGTTTGGCATTGGCAATCGAGGCTTGCGAAGCAGCAGCAGCTTGCATTTCCAGGCCCGGTAGTCCTTTGGATGCACCCCCAGTTCAAATTGCACCAAGGGAAGTTGAAATTCGTACGAAATTGGAAGACCTCATTGATCAAATGCAAACCCATTTGACCAATGTGACAAAAGTTGTTGCCGATTTGGAGGAACAAACTAGACAGAAAAATGCATTGTGCATGTGGATTAATCAGCAACGCGCACTTTGCGCCGAATGGAAATCAAGGCCAGCAAAGTTACGTGCCGAGGCAGCTCAAGCCGAATTGCAAACGATGAACGAATTATTGGTGAACGTCAATGAACGTCGTACCCGTGCTTTGATCGAACTTGCATCGCATCCGGAAATACAAGAGGTCGAAGATGGGCTTAATAAATTGGAAGCTGAATTGACGGATGCGATTGTCGGTAAACAGGCGTCGCAAGATTTGATACAAAAGTATAGAAATCAAGTGCAAGATATTCAATCGTGGTTTGATGCTCTATTGAAAAAAGCCGATGGCATTGAAAAAGGCAGTGGTCTTACGATAGGTCAAAAGATTTCTAATATCAAAGAAATAATTGGCGAATTCGAATCACAGAGTACAGACAGATTGGACGAAGTTAAAAAATTGGGCGACCAAGTAATGGATTCTGTCAGTAATTTGGATTCGCAACAAATCGAGGAACAGATCAAGTTCGTTGAGAGACGTTACACCGATATAAGTAAAAAATTGCAAAGGAAGGCACAAGTTTTGGATATGACAGCTCAAGGTATCGAAGCTACTCGTCAAGAAATCGAAGAAAATCGAAATTGGATTGAACAGAAAAAGGAACACGCTAGATTGACCGAACCCTTGGGATACGAAAGTAAACAAGCTGAAGAAAGATTGCTCGTTCTCAAGGTAATTAATTATCATTTCAATTATACGTTATTTATTTAGTATTCATTAAAATTTAATACAATATATAATTTTTAATAAAAATATCTATCTTAATGTATTAATCGCATAACATTAAACACTCTTTGCAGAGTATATTGAAAGAAGCCGAAGGCAAACAAATGATAGTAGATACGCTTGAAAAACGCGTTGGAAATATGCAAAACGAATTGGAAACTAGCGAACAACAGCAATTAGAAGACAATACGAAAGCTTTGCGCGGAGAACATATCGAATTGCGTACCATTTTGCAAGAAGAAATTTCAATTGCGAGTGCAGCTGTGGATGCTTGTCGCAAATTTGAAACCGATCTGGCACGGGCTCGTGCATGGATCAAAAATAAGAGCAACGAATTGAAGAAACTTAGCGGATACCTTCCCTTAAAAGCTTCGAAAGTTGAACAAGAAATTGTACAGCACAGCAGTTTAGAATCTGAAATCGAATCATTCAACGAAGGTAATTTGAATGATATTATAAAACAGGGACACAGTATGTTGAAGGAATGTAACGCGGAGGATCGTGCAAAGTTACAAAGTTTGTTAGACGATTTGAACAAAGATTACGAAGAATTAAAAAGAGAAGCTAAGGAAAAGCAAGCGTCCCTTAACGATCTACTTCAAGGACGTAAATCTTTTGAAAATGAAATGGACAAGTGTCAGAGGTGGATCAATGAAGCAGAAGTAGCTACTTCGTTAGAATTACGAACATCTAGCGTTGATGTTCTACGTGAACAGCTTGCTAAGGTATTTTGTAGTTTTTTTTGTTTTATATGTTAAGAACATAAGACAAAATTAACATTCATTAAAATCTATTTACTTTTAGTAGAAAAATATATTTACCAAAACTTTTCTAAGAAATGGCAAAGTTGTACAATTTACAGCATTGCATTCTCTGACATTTTATGAACCTTTGCAGATTGATTTATAACTCGAAAATGTATTCTACGCGTAGACAAAAGAGTATACTTTAATTTAATATAGAAATCATTAAAATCCGCTTACTATAAGTATATTAAATATTAAATGTATAATCACGGGAGCAAATCGCGACTAGATTTATGTGGGATACCCTGTATATATTATTTATTATCTTACTTTTATATATTTTTCAGTACGATCGTTTAAAGAAAGAAGCCAAAGAATACGCAGACAATATTGAAAAGATAACGCAACAAGGAAAATCTATTTTGCCAACTATCAGCGATGCCGATAAACAAGAACTCAGTGAACAATTGAAATGCATGAAAGAGGCCCACGATAGGGTGGCCAATGTAATAAACGAACGGGCTAATAATCTGCAGAAAAAAATTGACGAAGCTGAAGAAGCAGCAGCTAGAGTTGCCGAAGCTGTACAATTCATGACGGACATTCAAAAAGAACTTCAGGATTTGAATAAACCAATCGGTGCGCGTATCGAGGACGTCGAAGGAATGTTAGCAGCTTATGAAAGAATATTGGATGATCTTAAAAATAATAAATCTAAGTTGTCCGGTTTGCAATCAGCTAATGTTGGTGATCTTCAAAGTATTCTTGCTCAACAAGATGATCTTATAAGAGCATTGGAAGCACAAATTGCTAAACTTAGACAACTTTTGCTTCTTCGGCAACAATTTATAGCATTGGTTGGTGAAATTACTACTTTCATTGCTAAATATACTGAAATCATTCGAGATATTGAAAAATCTGGTCAAACAACTGAAGACAAAATCAAAAGGTAATCATATTTTTATTATTTATTAAATTCAAATCTTTTTTTCTTCTTCTTCTTCTTATTTATTACAAATGAATAAATAATAATAATTCGTTTTAATATAGATACGATGATGCTATATTAAAAATACAAGAATGTGAAGCTACACTAGCAAGTGCCACAGATAAAGGACAACAAATAGCTGCTGAGGGTTCAGCAGTTGATAGAAATATCATAACGGAACAATTGCAAACGCTTAAACAACAACTCCAAGGTCTCAGAAGAGCCGTAGAAACGCAGAGAGAAAAGCACGAGTTAGCTGCAGCAGAACACAGAAGATTGGCCGAAGAATTGGCCGACATTTTAGATTGGATAGAGAGCAAGGAAAAAGAAGTCAAGTCTAGGCCACTTTTAGAAAGGGATCCGCAAAGTGTCGAAGAAGAAATAAATAAGCACAGGATTCTTTGCGACAGTATAAACGAATATTTGGATAAAATTCGTAAGTTGAAGGATTCTGTACGACACGAGGAAGGTATGCCAGGATCATTGAAAGAAATGTTAAGCGAAGCTATGTCTTTGTTAACATCATTGCCCAGAGAAATGGAGGAACGTGGAAATTATATTGAAAATAATTTACAATTAAGATTGAATTATGCCCAATTAGCTGATAAATTGCACAATTGGGTTAAGGAAGCTGAGATTAGGTTGGATAGTGATAAAGATGGACTAGATTTTGAAAATATTCTTAGCGATTTGGAAGAACACAAGGTGAGAAATTCGATCATTCAATATTTACCTTTTAATACAATTTTATAATATTCCTTTTTAATATATACAATTGAATTATATGTCAAGAAGCAAAAATGTTTAAATTAATTATTAATTTATATTTGTAGATATACTTCAGTACAGAATCATCGATTCGCGAATTAGTTTCTCAACAAATCCAACAAGCAGCAGACAAAATATGGCCATCGTTGAATAGTTCTGAACAAGAAGAATTAAGTACCGAACAACAACAGCATACTCAATTGTTAAAGAACACATTGAATACTGCTAGATCTCAACGAGCTCGCATGGAACAAGGTGCAGAAACTTGGAGAGATTACAGTCAAACTTTGGAACGTGTGCGTGCTGTCATAGCTAGGACAAGATTCACTGATGAACCTGTTACAACGTTAGCCGGCTTGCAGTTTAATATTCAAAAGATTACGCATGCATTAAATGATATTCAGGTAAATAGTAATAATGATTTTTTTAAGTGTTTATATTTTAAAATAGTAAATGACATAACTTTTCGTTAACGTTTTAAAAACGTAAATGTCAATTCTTAGAATCTAATAGATAAATATAGAGTCATGTTAAATTATAAAATAGAATGTAGTACGTATCGTAGATATTACGGGTAAACGTGTAGTTAAAATCGCGGTCAATGTCGAGCATTATCATTATACTTTAAAAAAAAAAACAGAAAAAGGCAATAATGAATTATTTATTTCGATGAAAGAGTATTCAATGATTATGGCATATATAAAAATAACGTCTCGAGGTCAGTATAAATGAATATTATAAAATGTGTCAGTGATATGTGTTTCGGGTTATTTCGTTGGTAAACAAAATGGTGCAATGACATTTCGTTTGAGAAATTTTAAACGATGATGTCAAGTTTTGCGAATGATGTCATCCAGCAAGGCTAACCGGTGTATATCAGAGTTATTATTATTCAGAACCGTCAGTTTAAGCCTTGCTTGACTACAACGCAAAGGAAAACGTGTCTGATATAAAGTTTCTTACTTTTTCTTCTTTTAGAATCAACAGTTCGAATTAGATTTGTTGAACGAACGTGGTCGTGAAGTTCTACATTTGGCTAATCCCCGTAACAAAAAGAAGATAGAAGAACAATCATCCGAGATAACTACCGAATGGAAAGAATTGGTTTCTGGTTTAGAAGGTCGTAGAGATGCACTTGAAGCACTTTCAAGACATTGGGAAGAATTGGAAGCACGTTATTCTCACGTTGAAACTCGATTGAACGCCATTGAAGAAAAAAGCAAACTCATCGATACGATTGTTAGATCTAAACAACATTTACAAGATACCAGTAAAGCTTTATATGTAAGTGTATTATTATATCATTTGATTTATTATATTAGAGAGATATATAATATCAATTTGTAATAGATAATATATAACTATTAATATATTATAATAAAGTATTATATTTTATATATGTTTTATAATATAATAGTGTTATATTATCTATATAATATCTAATATAACTATTATTATATGATAATATGATAATATTATAATATTTACTATTTATTTATTATAATATTATGATAATATTTAAGTATATAATATTTCATTAATTAATCATATCGTTTTACTTTCCAAATCAGGAATCAATTACGGATGCTGATAAACTTAGACCGGCAACAGAGGAAATACAAACATTAGCAGGACCAGTACTTATTTATCTGTCAGCTTTCACACAAGCCCCGGCATGTGCACTCGAGGAACGCATCAAACATCTTCAAAAATCCGCAGAATCGTGAGTCAGAATAATGACACGTTTTCTTTTTCTCTTTTTATCTTGTTTCTTTTTATTTTTTTTTTTTTTTTTGAACACGCTCCATACACGGACACGTTCGATTTAAAAATCATTGAATTAATTGAACACATGCAATTTTATATAGTTTATTATACGTTTATTATTACTGTTATAATATCAATGCTAGTTATTAATAATGTTTACTTATTTATATACAGATAATCTTTAGAAAAAATATTATTATCTACAATCTAGATAGGTTGTGACTCAAAACTTGAAACGTTCGTGAGAGATTTCATCGTATTATATTATGTACTAAGTTTAAACGTCTCTTGTATGTTCTTGTTTGTTTTCTACACAGATATATATATGTATATATATATACATATATATCTATATATAATTTTGGCAAGAAAATATTCAAATAAGTAAAATCATTTGCCAATTTTAGTGGTAAACTCGCGAGCAAGTATTGCACAATTTATAATAATCGTGCTTAACGTGGTAAAATCATTGAAAAATCTTAAAGGTACGTTCGATCAAGAAATACAATATATATATTGCTTTATAATAATAATTATATTTATAATTTCAAGAGAAAAATTCGAATAATAACGCGAATTATGTCCAGGAGCATAGTTTGGCATGTGCATGAAGAGTGTGGTGGTGTGTGTATTATTTGGCTTAAGTATTTTTTTTTTCATATACACAATTTCTTTATTATCTTCGTGTATATTATTTCATTTCAGGAAAGAAAAAAGAACAATTTGAAATATTTTCCTTTATTTAATATATATAGGTATATGAAAATGAAAAAAAAAAAAGACAATAAACGTTACAATCGTTCGCGATTATAAGCAACAATTAATAATGAATATTTTTAACAACATTAAAAACTTTAGCCTATGGTAAATTTACTTACCGGGAACAACGAAGAAACGGAACGTTTATTTTAACGTTATAATTGAAAACGATGCATTTAGAATGCAAATCATTGTGTTCTCGAATGCAACACCATTATTATGTTACACTTGAAATAGTCAGATAAGTATGATAAGTAATCATACGAAAACCTTGTAGGAAGATAATCAGTTCATTGGCCGGTCTTGTATACAAACATTTTCCTATCGATAAATTAAACTCAAAAAATACTTCTAAATATCTTCAATAATACAAAAAAAAATTTAAACGCGTTATTGTTCTTCGAACTTCAACAATTTCTCAACGTAAAATATATATTTATATTAAGAAAGATATATACACGACAATTGTTATTAGTTATGATGTGATTTGTGATAAACAATAACATCATTAATTAATTCTTTTTCGTGGTATACGATATTATCCATATAATTTTAGAATATATATGATTCATCTTATGATTTATATATTTTCTCTCTTATTATTAGCAACGGTGTGTCTATCTATTAATACGGTTTTTTTTTTTATCAAAAAACAAAATTTAAAATATATTTATAATGTATATCATATAGATTTATTATTCGAATTCTCTTAATGACAAAAATACGATAAAACGATTATAGTGAAATAAATATAATTATCAAGGCACCGAATTAATTGCTATACCCAATATAATAATAATAATAATCGGGTATAATATTTATTTAATACAAAACAAAAGAAATTCTTTCTCAATTCATTTGTTTCATCAACTTTTTATTCATACTCGTTTAATTCCTATTATTCTTAGGACACACATACATAAATGTATGATAGTAAAATCGGATATAATATTTATTTAACAGAAAACAATTATACAAAAAACAAAAATCTTTCTCAATTTTCTTTTTTCATGAACTTTCATTTTATTCTTGTTTAGTTCGTATATTATTCTTAGGACACACACACGCACTCATACACACACAGACAGATACACAGACACGCGTGTAACACAAACACTAATTCGGTGGCTGTGTCTCCTGTTCGGTTTTTCATTCTTGGCTAGCCAAGTTGGCATTTAAAGTCAGATCGCATGCGTCGTAGGTTTCTTTAGTCGTCGGCAAAGTAAAGCGGTGAAAATTCGACACGAGTACCAACCAGAATCATTATACCTCTTTTAATAACGTTCCGAACCGCGACCGCTGCTGTTTGACTTGATTGTGCCGCGCCATAGTATTCTCCAAGAATTAATAAATATATATATATACATATATACATATATACATATATACATATATATATATATATATTTTTTTTTTGTAAAGAGAAGGAAAAAAAAGAAAGGATAAGAAGGAGTATAGGGGGTGGGATTGAAATGACTAGTGGTTCATATTTTTATAATTGTGAATATATATTTCGTGGGAAAGAGGTAGGGATAGATATGAATGATAAAACAATTTATGTTAATTCAAATAAATAATGAAATAATATAATCGGTTATAATTTTTGCAGATATATTTATATATATATATATATATATTATTAATATTATATTGTATATATTATTTTTCTTTGCGAATATCAACGTGGGTTCTTTTTTTATTGTTTCAAATTCACGCAGATATTGTGTGGCACACGAGTGATAGTTGTGTATCATATATTTATACATCATCAATCGGAAATAATGTTTAGATTTTCGGACACGTTCGTTTTTGTTTTGTTTCTAATAGAATTTGCATAATAATCGATCAAATATTATTGTCATTATTATTATAATTATCATAAATTTAATTGGACGGGGAGATAAATGATTCAATGATTCGAATATATTGTTCATTTTTCATTATTTATTCTACGTTGAAATTTGATCCTTCTGCAAATGCCACGTGGTTTAATTTCTTCCTATTTAAAGGGTTACCACCAAATAGGAGAGACAAAAACAATTAGAATAATCAATTGTAAATTAATTTAATGTTTTCAATGTTTAAGATGATGAATTTAATAAATATTTATCGACGCGTTGAAGATATCACGATCGCGTTTCTTAGAAAAATTCGAAAAAAAATATTTACGAGATGAAATCATCGACTAAATAATATCAAACGCTTGACATTTTATGAATCGTAAATTTAAATACGTGATATGTGTATAATAACGTTTTAGTTTCGTCGATGATTCATAACAATTTGCTAAAAAAATAAAATATTGTTTTAAACTCCACATATATATATATATATATATATGAAAGAATTTAATCGTATTATTGAAATGATGGGGAAAATAAAATGAAAATTTATTTGCATTTCATATATAACCCAACATAAACCATAACAACAATTCAAACGATACAATTCTATATTAGAGTATTATATAAAACATAATAATTAATATCCCGTAATATGTGTTATTCTTTTCGCGTTTCTGCCACTGGCCGGCCGTGTGTGTGTCATTTTGTGAAACTTCTTTAGCCGGTCTAATCTATTTTTATATCATCATACGCTTCGTCATAGCACGCACACACGCATAAGCATTACAGCATTTCTGACATCTTTCAAAAAATAGACCTTCACGACCGCACTACGGGATATGATATAATCTTTCAAAAGTTTTTCAAACACATAATATCATTCTTATTTAAAAAAAAGAAAAAAACTACTTCTTTCCATCTTAATTATAAATAGAATAATATATATATATATTTATGTTACCATGAGAAAGACTGAAATTGGATAATGTCAAGATTCACATGATCCCTTGATGGTGGTATGTCTTAATTATTATAATGTATAAGAATAAATCCAAATATTCGGTCTTACACCGATTAATTTCGGTCTTTCACAGTAACATATATATATATATGTAAAAAAAAAAGACAATAACAATCAATTTATACAACATATATATAAACTCTCTCTGATATATTAAAAAAGATATAAGAATAATAATTATTTATAACACGTGACACATGTGTAGAAATGTTATTTTATATATAGAAAGTGTTATTTTTATCTTGACAATTTTAATAACCATCACGGAAATGAACGGAACATTTAAAAGATTCGGTCCGAGAAAACTCTTTATCTTTTTCTCATTCTCTTTATATATATATATATATATATATCTTTCGGTGGTTTAAACATACATAGTTAGTTCATCTACTTTTAGCCAAAGCTGCCTCTCAGCTCTCGCGCACCCAGCGTCTTTGGTTCTTTGGGAATGAAGCCAGCCTAAGACGAAGTAGTAACGATACGCATTTCCGATTCTAAATTTGTTGTCCCTCGTTCCGGCTAACTTGACGTTCTAAGGCCACCAACACCACCACCACCACCACGAACACCAACACCAACAACTAACTTAATACCGAAAAATCGTTCCAGCAACTTTTCATTAATATCTTTTTTGTTCGTTTATCTTATTATCTGCTAGCATTTGAAATGAATTATATAGAATATCAGTTATAAACGTATAATTATTTTGATGCAATCTAGATAAAAATATTGCAAGAATAAATTGATACGCGTTTAGATATTATCATTAGTTTCGTGTGCGTACCGATCTAATAAAAATATAAGAAAGGATATTATTAAACAATTAGACACGTGAAACGTATTTTGATATATTCGTTACAGACTCGTTGGTTCATTACGGGAGAAATCGAAGAAAGCTGAAGAAGATCTCGAGGAACTTGAAAATCTAGAGAACGAGATCGAAAGATTGCGTAAAAGTTTGAACGAGTCGCGAAACTTAGCGACGAATTTATACGTATTCGGTGCAGATCAGGATACAGCCGATAACGAGGTTAAGGAATTGAAATCTCACTTGGAGGATTTGATTGATAGTGCAAAGAAATTTTGTGGAAAGACTAAGGCGCGGTACCAAGTTACCCAGCAGTTGGTGCCAACCGATTTGTCCCAGCATTTGACGGCTCTCGAGCTTTGTGCCGAGGCTAGTGCACAAGCTATGGATGAGAAACAGAGAGAACTTAAACGGGCCAGGACCACTAGGTCGGATTATTTGACCGACGTAGATGAAGTTCAGGCATGGGTAAGGCAAGCTGAGATCAAAGTGCAGGACAGGTCAGTTGAACCTATTGCACTTAGGGAAAGTTTAAGACAAATACAAAACGAGCTGGGACCCGTAATGGATAAACTCGAACGATTAACGAGAAATGCTCGTGTGATCATCGATAATACGAGAGACGATAACGAAAAGGAATACATCGATAAAACGGTTAACGATTTGAACGAACAATTGGGACAAGTCAAAAGTTGGCTTGACGAAAAGAGACAAATTGTTGGCGACACTTTAGACGCGTGGCAAAGGTTTTTAACACTTTACGATGCTGTCAGGGCATGGACGGAAGAAAAGAAGCAATTCCTAACGGAACCGTTAAAACTCAGTACCCTCATTCAGGCCAGACAAAGGCTTCACGAATATTCGGTACGTTGGATGGGACCGAAATAGATATTCTCTTTCTCACTCACTTTCTCATTCTCTCTTTCTTTTTCTCTCTCTCTGTCTATATATCTTTCATTCTCTCTTTCTCTTTATCTTTCTTAATGCACACTCGTGTTGGGATAGGAATTTTGTCAGTTATGATAATCGAACGGTGATCTCACGTCTCGTTTTACAGACCGCTGTTAAAAGCTGTAAACAGGTTAACAAAAATCTAAGCGACATGGCCAAAGAATTAGACAACATTCGTCAAGTAACAACGACTGGTGATTTACCGGAGAAATTTACCGAGGCTGAGGAAGCCAAGATACACGTAGAGGGTCAACTATTGGAAAGAGTTAGTCTCCTTAATATTTCAATTTTATTTGTTCTTATTATTACGTTTAGGATTATATCGATTACAAATTTGTGTATTATACAAAAATTAAACTGGTGCGTGTATTTATGTACGCACGTAAGAAGTTATACTTCTTTAGCGTACCAAAACTGAATATAACCTCAAAAATAACTTCAATTTGCCCGCGCATCGTAAATATCGACAACTTCGTGGTGTCGATTTTTCGGTCGTATCTAACTTCACTTTCCAAAACGCGCCAAAAGAAGTATAACTCCAAAAACAAAAGGAATTATTGGGTTTGAGTAGTTTTGTATAGGGTTTTTTTTATGGATTTATCAAAACAAAAACAAAAACAACCTTAAATTTTAGAACGCATTGCTGCAAGAAACTAGCGAGGAATGGGAACAATGCGAAAGAAAGATGAAGGAGGTTAAAAGTTGGATGGAAAAAGCTAAACAGATACTCGAGTCGCCCCAAAATAAGAAAAAACCTTTGCACGATCAGCACGCAATTAGGGAAAAAATGTTGAGCGACGTTACGATACAAAAGACCAAAATTAAAATGTCGATAGAAAAATTGCGTGTACATTTTAGATCCGGTATAGGTGGCGACAAAAAGATATCCGAAATTGCCGAAGAATTGTTATCGGAATTAGACGTCCTTTATAAAACCGTAACGGAAGAGACTGCATCATTGGAACTATGTTTGGATCAGATCGATCAATATCAACAGGTTAGAAAATAATGCCAGGTCATTTATATAAATCATTAAAACAGAGATTTTCTCTTTTTTTTTTTTCTTGTCAAATATGAAACGCGGCCGTTATTATCTTATGTTATTTCTTTCTTTTTTTTTCTTTTTTTTTTCTTTCTCTTTTCTTTCATTACAGGAAATACAAAAATTACGTCAAAAGGTTGTTCAAGTGGAACAGCAACTTAGGACAGTATTAAGCCCGACGTATTTACCTAACAACAGGGAAAAAGCTATTCAAGAACAACAGGTACGTTTCAAACAGATCACACGTTTTAATTTTTTCATATTTTTTTTTATTTTTTTTTTTCACTATCACGCACAAATACCGCTGAAGTATTGTAGCAGGCAATTATTTTTTTATCGTACGCTCGATACCACCATCTATGATGAAGGGGGAAACCAAAAAAAATCGGTTACCGAAAATTTATTCTCGTTTTATTTGTGCTCGAATACAACATCATCATATATTATCCATCACCCATCCTCCCCAACTACCCTTTTTCTCAACAACCATTTATTGAAATCACTTGTATACCCGGATTATAGATTTAACACGTTTACTTTCCATATCCGTTGAAAATAACATTTTTTTTAACTCGTAATTATTACCAACTAACCGTCGATCGAGCAACGATTTAACCAAACGCAATATTATTTGTTTTAAACGAATTATGCAATCATTTTATATATATGTTAATAAAAAAGTAATTTTCTTTTTTATTAACAGTGGCCACGATAAAAGTGGAAACAATTTGACGAAAATTATCGTAAATCTTCGTGTTATATATTGGCAATTAAATTATAATCATTATTACAATTTAATTACTATAATTATTAATTGTAATAATGAAATTTTTCTTATAATAACAAAATTAATTATATATTATTTCCACTTTTAAAATGGCTCCTTTTTACCACCTTTTACTTTCCAATCCTACAATTTATAATAGTAGACGAAATATGTACTGCCCTTTCACCCTTTTCTATTTTTTTTTCATTTCCTTTCATCGCTAAAAATCATCATAATTGCCTTGAAAATCTATCATAGTGGTAAATCATCGCTTATTATGATTCTGGGTTGGTATCACAATGCAATCGTACTCTTTTTCTTGTCCTGATTTTTTTTTTATACATTCTGCAACACAAATCATTATTTATGATTATTATTATTACTATTATTAATATTATTATTATTATTATTATTAATTATTATCTCATTATGTTTCTCAAATATGTCTTATGTTAGTTATTTAAGTTTCCTACCTCCATAAATATATACATATATATATTTATTTATTTATCAATTTATATATATATATATATATGTATATATGTTAACTATATATTATTAGAAAAAAGGGAGTTACTTGATTTTGTTTGCTTTGTGTTATTTTTGGTTTTAATAATTTACTTCTGTACTTCTCTATCTCACGTGTGTACGTAATACAATACATCGCTATGCGTTTAGGCGATTGTTTTTTTATGTTTCACAAAATATGCACGCGTGTTCTCGTGTGTTTGTATAACTGTCACACTATATAAGCACTCTAGGTAGAAAAATAAATCACAAATTAAGATGCGAACAAATCATTTCGTATTTCTGTGTAAACGGGGATTATTTTTAAAGGACTTGTAGACCGCACACACACATATATATATTCGTTTATACCACACTTACACACACATATATATATATTCACGCGAATTATATGCTCAAAAACGTTATATTTCTATTTTGCCAAAATAGCTTTAAACGTGTAATTACGTAGCAAATTATTGCTGCTAAAAATCTGATATGAACGTTTTTTATTTTCTTTTTTTTTTGGAAACGAACAAATATCTCTCATGCGAAAAAAAATATAATATGATTTATTAAAAAAAAAAGAAATTAAAACTAAAAATAATGATAATAAAAAAAAAATAAAGAATAAATTGCAAGTAAAAATAGGAAAATAAAAAGAAAGAAAAAAAATCAAGTGACCTCTAATACAAACCTCCTCTTCCTCCAAAAATATATGGAGGATAAACAAATTATATAAATGATGGTGTTATATTTTAATTTGGAATTATTTTACTTTTTATACATATATATATATATTTATATATGTTTCGTTATAATTGTTTATATACCAAGCTGTTTTATTTACATTATTTTGTTTGCCAAAACCCTTTTTGCCTATTACTATCCTTTCAATCATGATCCCCCCATACGCTATACTTCTTCGGCTTTCACCTCTATGATCGTTCATCACAATCGTCGTTCCGCTTACCCCTTATATCGATTACTATAATTTTTGGTTAACAATACCAAAATTAATAATCATAACTGATAATATAACGCATTTCAAATTACATTTTTTTTTTTCCCTATTCACCCTCTCGCTGTCGCCCCCTCTCTCTCTCTCTCTCTCTCTCTCTCTCGCTCGTTCGACGTGTTATACGCGTGTTTAATTATTTAAACAATATTAAATATAACGAAAATAGATTTATCGTGAAAATATTAAATCTCTGCAAAATAAAATCCAATCGTTTACCGAAAGAACGAAGTTAATCGTTCAAAGGGGCACACCCGACACAGAAATTTTGGATCTGTGACAATAAATTAATTTCGTAGTTCTTTAAATATGTTCCTGTCGTCATCATCAATTACTATCAATTATCAAATCAAATTTATATCTACGAACACGATGGGCCAAAATGTCATTTCGCATTGATTATTTATATATATATATTATATATATATAAATATTATTATTATATATATATATTGTATATATATATATATA